>NC_091511.1:3137298-3334798 GCF_947461875.1 Haliaeetus albicilla
GGATTTGAACCCGGGACCTCTCGCACCCAAAGCGAGAATCATACCCCTAGACCAACGAGCCGCGATAGAATCCCTCTCCCCGGTGTGGCTCTCGGTGCTTCGAGCGGGTCCGCCCCGGTCCCGGACTCCCCCCTCGGCCGCCACCCGCAGCTCCGCCCGATCCCGGCGTGGAGGAAAATGACGGTACTTTTGAGGAGGGGGGAAAAAAAAAAAAAAGAACCACAACAAGATCTCAGGCCCCAGCGAGATTTGAACTCGCGACCCCTGGTTTACAAGACCAGTGCTCTAACCCCTGAGCTATGGAGCCGGCGCAGGACAAAGCGGCTCCGCCGTGGTCACCAGGGGGGGGAACCCCGAAACTGGCTGCATCGCCCCCAAATTTCCATCACCCCCCAAAACTTGTCCTAGGCACCAGCCTGGGGCAGCTCCGCTAAACACAAGGACAAACAGCAGCAGCAAGGAGCACGGCGCGGCCAGAAACCATCAGTGTGTTGTACAGCCCATACCCCTATAACATCAAAAATTGGGGTTCAGCCCCTACGCTGAACCCCTACGAGAGTCGGGGTTCAGCCCTTGGCACCTCTAGCAGCATTTTTTTTTTTTTTGCAGGACGTTTGGCCAAAGTACAAGCAGCGAGGAAAGCTCTGCGTTGCTGCCAGAATAACCTGGGTGGTGATGCCCATTTCTCCTCTCTAAGGTTGTCTAAAGGCAAAGGTCGACTCGGTCTTTATCATTGCAGCCCTAATTTAAGGAATATGCAAATGTTGGGTTTGTGCTTAACATAAACATATGTGGGGGGAAAAAAAACCAAACCACACCAGTATATATATATGCCCTCACCCCAATACATACATGTTTTCACTTAAATTCTTTCCTTATACTTAAATTCTGAGCAGGACAATCCTTTGAACCACAATTCTGATGTTCTCCAGCCCATTAGCAGTTGGGAATAATAAACAGGAGAAGATGAGCACAGGTAGCACCTTCAAATTTTATTTCCAGCACATGGGCTAGGAACTATCTGGGAGGTTTCAAATCCGCTCAGGCAATGTTTTCTGCTTGCAGAAAGTACCAAAGTCGTTTTGGTTTGCTGGAGTAGCATTTCTCACATACAGACAAGACAAACACCAAGTCACGACATAAGAAATACCGTGTCTCCTGCTAATACCTTTCTTGTACTAGGGATTTTTATTTATTTATATCATTTCTACAGTGGCACAGCTTCAGCAGTGGGTGGAGCTTAGAAAATTCAGGCGTTTTGCTCACCTCTTCACAGCTTGACCTTTCTAAGAGTTGCTGCAGCTTTAAATAATATGGATTTAAAGCCAAACTCATTAAAAAAAAAAAAAAAAAAATAGACCTTCAGGAAACAACCCACCAGCTGAAAATGGAGATGTTCATGCCTAAACCAGTCACCCCCAGCTCTTTCTATGACTAATGGCATCTTAAATTCACCTGATCCTGCATTAACATATCTCACAGGAGATGAATTGTGCTTCATCTCCAGTAGCTCCTGGACAGATTTCCATTATTTGGGACAGAGCTAAGGGCTCAGCTGCGCACAGAGAAAACCTTCAATGGTGCATGCGAAGATACACCTGTAAGCCTGAGAAAAAAGCACCTCTTCACCAAGTTAGCAACATAAACATGGGTTTTTGTGGATTCACTCCACTTCTGGTCTGTTTGGGTTTTGATGTCACCCTTTGCAGGGTCACTTTCTAAGGTGGCCTTTGATAGACAGCATATCTTCACGACCAAGGGCACAAGCTGGTGGAAACCAATTGAAGGTGTTTAGGGCAACCACCCAGCTGCGCACACAGGATCTGTGTGCCCTGGGAGAGGGCTACAGCATTTTCATTTTATTCTGCTGCTGCAAAATGGATTTACTGCAGAGAAGGGGTTAAAACCCCTAAAACATAGGAAATGCACTTGTTCAACCAACAAATTGTTGGCATTGGAGGATCATTGGACATACGAGGATCAGCTATGCACAGAAATGTCTTTTTCTCATCTTAGAAACAGCCAGGACATGTTTTTCTTGACTGAAGAAAAGCTGCCCCCATTCACCCAACTATGTATTTCCTAAAAAGGACTAACATTTTCTAGAAAAGGTTTAAAAGCCAACCAAGATGCCCCAAAACCAGAAACCATATTTTTCATCACTTCAGACAATAATACGCTTATTATTTTTTAAAGGCTGCTTTGTTTTGGCAAAAGCAACAGTGAACAAAGCAAGCCACGTGTTAAACATTTGCTGTCTTGGCAAAAAGTGATGATTTCCAGAAAAAGAAAACAGAATACAAAGGTAAATGGGTGATTTTGCTGAGAACTGAGCAGTAAAGAGAGCCTAAGGAAATACAAGATTCTGCACTTGAAATCTTCATTACTATGGGCAAAGCAGGATAACCTTGAGGGGCTATTTTGAAAAGAACATCTACGTAGAGGGGATCTCAGGAGGAGTTACACAGGAGCATCAAAATTCAGAAACATGGGTCTTGCTCACATCCAGTAGGAGCAGTTAATAAGCCTAACTACCTCCTCCTAAGTCTTGTAGAAGTGAAGGCACCTGGGCAGGAGTTCCACTTTTGGCATGGAGGTGATGACTACAGTTTGTTGGGAGCAATAGCATAATAAAACAATAGAAAATCCCATTAAATTCACTTCAGAAGGAGCAAAACTTTCTAATTTGATTTCACTTGATCAAATAGAAAGGAGCTTTGCCTATTCTGTCTTTGGATGGATGTCCAATGTGTCCTGCTGAGTGTTACTCTCTCCACCTTTCCCACAGGACATTTACCCACTAAACATTTCATTTTTAAGTCATTGACACTTATAAAGGGGTGGAGGCTCCACTCCAAAACTTGTCACCAGCTCTAATATTGATCCTTAGGCCCACACAAGAAAAGAAAAATACCCATCCGTTATCAGACTTGGAGACAGAAACCAACTACCAGTGGTTTCCTTCTCACTGAAGAGATGAGTTGGTTCAGATGATGACCACAACCTTCTGGAGATTGCTGATGATTTCATTATCTGTTCTCTGTTTTAAGCTGATCTGAAGACCGTCCTTGTGATATTTTTCCCTGACTACCTGGTTGCCCATCTAGCAGCTATCTGCCTGCCAATGTACCAACAAACCAGACTGCGTGGTTGATTTGAGAGTCTCTTGTGCTCGACGCTGCTGCCTGGGCACCATCCAGTGAAAACCATGGAGACGGGTCCTCAGCGAAGCCCATGAGAAATCTCAGGGGCACAGTTTGATGTACGTAACAGTAGAACAGACCGAAAAGAGAGGGAACACCTTCTCCTGGAAGGCAACATTGAAGGTGAAGATGTGCTGCATGTTGTCAGCATTGTAGAAGGAGACTTCTTCCCCTTCGTAATCCAGGTACACCCTGACCTTACTGAGTTTCTGGCTGAGGCACAGCGGGGTACGTTGGGGTGAGGTAACTGCCCAGTAGCGACCTCCATTTTGCTGCACTGCCCAGATCCCTTCTTCGGGGGAAAACTGCGTCAGACCTTTCCTTCTGACAGACTCCTTGGCCACCCCGAAGGCCCAACCGTCCGAGGCCCCCACCTCCACTTCCCAGTAATGTCTTCCCGACTTGAAGCCTGTGGTAGCCAGCACCCGTGAGTTCGTGTCGAATCTCTTGGGGTTGTCGGGAAGCTCCTGTTTCCTACAGCCCATCCTCACGCTCTTGAGGTCTGCAGAGAGGATGAGGAGGTGGTTTGCCGAATCAGGGTCCAGGGTCAGGTCCTCTGTTGATGACAGCAGTGACAGTGATAGTAACTCAATAAGAATTTTTTGACAATTAAAAGTCCAAACTGGGGATGTTTTTATCAGTTGCTGAATCACATCCCAACCTCAATAACTGCTCCTTTTCAGCTCCCCGGACAGTCTGTGGTGAAGGAAAGCCAAGTTCAGACCCTGGCTTGGCTTTGAGGTTCTTGAGATGCCTCCTTTCACCATTGACTCTGCAGGAAGCCTAGAGGCTTGGGACTAATTTTAAGAGGAGTAATTTTAGATGTTAACAAATACGTTGCTTCCCTCTACCCACACACAGGGACAAGCTACATGTGGTTGGTGAGGAAGGTCCCAGTGAAAGATATGGGATGAGCATCTACCTCACCTTTTCACATCCTCACTAGGCATTAAGTCCCACCAGGTAAAGGTGAAGAACAACACAGCAAAGCAAACCATGGCAAATGAGGACCAAGGTCTGGTTCAGGATATCCTAGAGGGAGACCTACAACTGCATTGTAGTCTTTGGCTCTCTGATCAGCTCAGCAACGCCACCAGCCAGTACCCCCCACAAACACTGACCAGGGGGGACTCATCTGTGCTCCCACAGTGACACCCCAATTCCCTTCATGGAAGGGCAAAACTCATGCTGCTGCTGCTAAGAAATGGGGTAACAACAACAAAAGGACATTAGGAGCAAAGAACACAATAAAACAACATGCAAATGATTAGCAATTATGTACAGTAAAAATGGACCTTAGATCAGGACTTCTTTTCCAAAGAAATTGATATTTTTTTTCTTTTTGTTTCTGGCTCATCTAATGCACCACACACAAGATGGGGTATGCACACCTCTCAGATCATAAATTGCTGAGTATCTGTCCCCAAACTACCCCATGATGACAAGTCCTCATGGAAAGCCATGATCTAAGGTCAACTTTACACACCAGATCACATCTGGACAGCCCAAAAGAAACATGCATGTAGATGAAGTTTGATACTAACATCTTTTCCCCTTCCAAAATCAGGCTCAAAGGAAACAGCGAGCACGCTAGTGACCTCAAATTGTGGTTGTAGTCAGCAAAGTTGCCTTTGGGGGCATCTAAGATAGAATCTTAGAAGCTGAAACATGTTGAATGCTGCACCAGAGTTTATTCAGCTAAAGGTCTTTATGCTCTTTCAAAATCCATAGATTTAGACCTGAAAATTGCATATGAAGTCCAAAAAGACCCATGATGGGATTGAAAGCTTCATGGTGTTTCACAGGGGTCAGAAAAGTGATAGCAACCACAGGAAATGGTAAGTCCTTTTTTCCTTCAAAACTTAAGCACCAGGTTCCTCCCCAAAACTGGGTGATTGGCTTTAAAATAACTTCTCCTGCCTTTTGCACTATTATATCAGACCAAGAGGTAGGTGCTTTCAAGGTGTCTATTAGCAATAGTTAGGGGAAATGCACTGATGAGCAAATTTCCTTGATGCCAATCTTTTCTTTAAAAAGTGTTCTCCTTCCTTCCTTTTGCATCTCCAGCTGCTGGAGTGATTAGGACTTGGTTTAAGCTTCAACTCAGCTGCCAGGGGCTGTGACTGATGATTGGGTTGATTTAAAAAAAAAAGAATAATATGACTCCAGGAGCTCAGGTGTCATATTAAAAAAAAAAAAAAAAAAGCATTCAAAGCTCTTGGAAAAGATGAACTAAGGCAGTCAGAGGAGTGGGATTCAACAACTGCTACAGGGTTTTGGCTGGTCTCTTCCTCACCCCTTGACCCCCCAGCTCTCTGCAGCATAAGCCTTGGCCCAATCTGCTTGCAGAGGGATTGCTGGTATAGTGCGCCAGCCAAGTTATACCTCTACACATGCACACGCACTACCACGGACATGCAGTGAGTGTCATTTTGCCATTCGGCTTTTAAACGGTGGTCATCAGCCTTTTTTGCCAACCCCTTAGCATTTTCCAGAGGTGTCTGGGGATGTTTGTGAGCAGTCTCGCCCCCCCCTAAGCTGCATGGTCCTTGGAAAGGATCCAACCCATGGCTTGTCCTCCTCTGCTTTCCCCAAGGGGTTTGCAAACCCCACGCTGAAGACTACCATCTTGAAAGCAAGAATAAGCCGTCTCTTCTAAAAGAGGGCTTTGCTTTGCTGGGGTAGTTCTGGCTGGTCTGGGCATGGCTATGGAACCTTCACATCAAGGCAGCTGGAGGATGGGGGCAGATTTTAACAGCACCTGCCCATGCCTTGCACCCACTGCAGCGCAAGGTCAGAGGGATCAAGGTGGTGCCAGAACCACTGCAGAGCTCATCACTGTGGTTTCCCGGTTCACTGGCATTCCCCTGTCCTCACTGCCACCAATGAAGCAAAGGAGAGGCTTGTCCAGCATTGAAAAAGTCAATCTGGGCTGGTTTTGCAGGTTGCAAATTCATGACCTCTCATGTGAACTGCTCCTTTGCCAACCCTAGGAGAGCTGGTGAGCAAGTCTTCTCCAGCTTGGCATGATCTGAAAGCAACTGCCTGCCCACAGCCACAATTTCAACAACTTTCTGCAGAATTTAAGTCATCTGACTTTGCGCTGGAGTAGATTGTGGAGTGCTCACACCCTCCATCCCAAACCCCAGTGGAAATAGGAGCCTGATCACAGGCCACAGAGCAAATCCAGCAGACTTAAAGCAAGCTGTGGCTTGAAAGGGTACGAAACCATTTTGGGGTTCAAATATCTGTTCTTTCTGTTCCGCACTGTAGTTTTGTTAAGTGTAAACAGGCAGAAAGGACCTAGCTTAGCTGTCAGATCCCCGGCGTCAGCTAGAAAAATCGTCTTTTGACTCTCGAACTGAGCAGGCTGGATCTGGAAATCATCGAGAGAGAAGAAATTAAAAAAAAAAAAAAATCTAGAGTGCCTTTTTTCTTTTTCCCCCTCTCTTTGGCTTTGCAAAACACAACCACAATTTAAAGTCTTTGCTCCAGGGCGCTATGTCTTAAATATATTCCTTTTACCTTTTTCACCTCTTCCCAGTTCATCTTGCAGGTTTTCTGAAAAGAAGAGACAAGCAAGTAAATGGCAACACCAAGAGAGCCAGAGGGAGCCACAAAATCTCCTTTATGGGGACCTTTACACCCACACCACATTGCCAAAGTGCCGTCTTTGCCAATGTGGGACTCGACAGGGAACAAGATCCGAGGATGGAGCAACGCCAGCTCCCACCAGCTTGTGCAATGGGGACAAGCAACAGGGGAAATTCCTGCTAAATATATTCTAATTTTTGTTGTTGCTGTTGTTTTTAAAAAAAGCTTCTGGACAAGAGAATTTGTTTAACCCTTATTTATCGTGCTTGCCATATTTTGTTCTCCTCGTTGCATTGTGAGTTTCAAACTTGTAGTACAATCTTTTAAGCCAATTATTGCTCCAGGGTGTAGTTTGCATTTAGGAATTTTTCTCTTCTAGGTCTGCTCTTTCTGGTGCTTGTTTCCTTTCCGAATCCCTCAGCACCATCTCGTGGCTTTGCTGCGTTGCTGCAAGGGGTTTGTTAAATGCAAAGCTTGGCTAGCCCGGCCTCAAACTATTCAAGATGTAAAAATCGCAGGGTTTATTGCGCTAAAATTGATGTGCCACGTTCAGGTTTTTCCCTCTTTAATAAATCCTGCAACTCCTTCGCTGGCAGGGTGAGTGTCCTTCTGTTCATGCACATCTCCAGAAGTCCTTTCCAACACAATTTATTCTTCTATTTTAGTACTGCTGGCCAGGCATGTGCTAAGGGACCTTGAGACATCTGCAGCATCCCCAGCACTCCTCATCCCTTTTCCCCGACACCTGGTAAAGGCCAGGCCTATTTTAAATGCCCTGGTTTCATTTCCATATACCTCTGAATTTCTTTAAGACTTTCTCAAGGACAACGGTCTTGAGGGAGAAATTGCAGATGTGCATTTTCATATCTGTGCATACTGGCACAGGCTTCTGGCACTTCACATCATCACTTCTGCAAAGAAAAAAGGTAAAAACAATAAGAAAATCATTGCTATTCCCCCCCTTTCCTTTTCATTTGTAGTTGGTAGTGTGCAATGCTCCCACCCCATCCCACCAGCAGTCTGTCCAAGTGCTCAACATCACATTGCGAGGATCACTCATGGATTTCAACCTGCCTGGGCTCAGGACACCAGGATTTACATGTCAACTTTGAAAACCCCCTTGGCTGGTTGTTGGAAAGGGTGTACTGGGTTACAACCACTCAGCTGCTCCTGCTGCAGCTTGAATTTCATTTTTGGAGCTTAAATGATGCCTAAACCATTGCCCTGGGTGAATTACATATCAGGCAAATAAGATAACTTGGGGTTTCTGGTCTCGCTTGACCTTTGAAGAAACCACCTGGTAGGAAAAGACTTGGTGATAATGCTAAGTTTTCCAAGAAGCTGGAAGAGACCCAGGGCTTGCTCTGAGTAGGGAGGCAAGCTCCGTCTACCCCAGTGCCTCCCTGGGCATCTGGGCTGCAAACACTGACCTTTGAACAGTGCTGGCGGGGGAAAAAAGTGTGAAGGAAGGGGAGAAGCAGCGCTCCATACCTGCTTATGATGTTCATAACATCCTAGAAAGGAAAAAGAGAGAACATGTGAAATCATTGTGCAATGTGTCCTATGTCTCCCCTGGCTCAGAGACCACAAGAGCAATTCCCCTTCATCAAACCCAACCACAATGTCCACCCCTTATGGCTGCGACAAGCAGGCATGGATTCATGCCTCAGATGTTTGCTTTCAGCTTTGGAAGGCCACAGTCCCACCAAATCCCACCGAACTATCTGCAGCAACTAAAGGCCCAGCTGCTTCTGGGGGGGACCAAGCCTTTCAAATGCTCCTATGCACAATACTCCAGGTTTATGCCCATAGAATCATGATGTGGTTTAGCTTGGAAGGTGCCTTTGGAGGTCTTTTATCCAACCCGTTGCTCAAAACATGCCAGCTTGCCCAGGGCCTTGCCCAGGTGAGCTGGGAGTATCTTCTAGGGTCGTGACTACCAAAACCTGTTTTCTATTCCATTATTTGACCATTTTTGTTGTGAACCCAGGTGTAGGCATCTGGGAGCCTTTGAGATGCTCTAAGGATCTCTCTTCTGATCTCCCACTGCTGAGAAGTCCTATCAAGCTGTCCCATGTGAAGTCTTGAGATACAGAAAGATACCTGCAAGTATCCACCTGCCTAAGAGCCAAAGGGACATCATCTGCCATAACTCAGCCACCTAGAAAGCTGGCATTAAACTTGCACATCTATGTCTCCATGATATCTGGGCTTCCACGGTCTAGTGACCACCAAGAAGAGTTTAGGGTACCTCCAGGGGGTGAGTCATCCAACCCTGGGATGGATATTCCGACAGTGGAAATTATTTGCCCTCAGGAAGGGTGGATTATGGAGGTAAATTATAGGTTAAAATACCCTCAATAGCTAGTTGCTACAAGGCAAAATTTCGCTGAGATGAAACGCACGCTCAGTCCAGCCCATGACACTGTTTGCCCTTTCTGATGCCTTTAAAATAATATAAAGAAGGGCATAAACCATGGCGAGCATGCTGGGCATGATTCAAACGCAATGCAAAGCCGTACCCATCTCCAAGGGAATAAGAAAGGACTCTGGAGCTGGCTAAGGATTTCCAACATGGCCTTTTAAGAAAAAATCACCTATTTTTACAGGATCATTTTTGCATGCAGTGGTGACAGCTGAACAAAGACCACATTAAATGAATTTTCCACCCATAGCCAAGTACTGAAACCATCTGCAAATATTTACGGTGCTTTCAACACTCCCTTGGAGGGAATTTAACTCCATCCAGATCTATGTGCATCAGAAGCACAATCTACTTAGTTTAATCAAAACATTGTCAATTAAAAGAAGGTCACCCATTAGCCTTTTGCCATTCGGTGGGGTACAGGACTGCTTGATTTTGGGATAGGCAGCTTGGGTTTGTTTTTCAAACTCCACTTCATCTGCAAAGGAGACTTTGGGTAACAGGGAGGGCTGGATTGGCTCCAGCTTCTTTCTTTGCAGTGCAATCAATACCTGGACTCCATCAGCTCTCTCCCTCATACTTTCCAGCTTGGTTAATAGCTCATTTTGACTTGAAAACCCAGCTCTGCTTTCGGGTCCCAGCCAACCTTCTGCAGCCAGAACTCCGCTGCGAAAACTGGCAAGGAGCCACATCTTGCTAAGCCCAGCTCCATGTGCTTCTATACTAAACTCCATTCCAAGCCCTCACCAATGCCTCTAAGCTGGAGGAGTGGACATCTGTGACTTGGCATGCCACAAACCTTCAGTGCTGCAAACCCATCAAGACCTGAATTTGCAAAAGGATTTCCTCCGTTTAGGGATCTAGCCAGTACCCCTGTGGTGGATCTTCATGCAAGGTCTAATTCAGCTCTGAACACATTGAAAAGGGAATTTATGGGTGCTAGAAAGGTCCAGACAAATTAATGGAAGAAAAATTTATCAGAGACTATTAATTATGAAGAGTACACCTCTGTTTCAGGATGTTCCTGAGCCAGAGATAGTTGCTGTGTGCTATTGCTGGTGTAGCAGAGCTCAGGACACTCAGACACTACCATGCACTATCTGCTCATTACAGGTGTTAAAAAAAAGAACAAAAAAAGACTTTTATCCTCAAAACACCTCTACAGGATCCAGAAACACAATAAAAAAGGATGAAGAAGGGACAAGACTGAGACCTGAAGGCTCCTTTCATCACAAACATCTCACCTTGAGGAACTCAAGCATGGGCTGCTGGATTTTCTCCTCCAGCTCCGTGATGAGCTTGTTGAGGAGTGTGATCTCCTTGGAGAGGTCAGTGATGTTCTCATTCTGCCTCTTGGCAATGTTCTTCTCCATCTTCTCCAGCTGCCCCAGGAGGATGTGCTCCTGGTCGTGCAGGAACTGCCGCAGCCTCTCGAACTCCAAGAGCAGCTTCTGCCGCTCATTCTCAATGGTTTTCTGGGAACAAAATGCAGCAGCAAGGGTTTTAAACTGGTGCAATGATTTTGGGGTGGAGAGGGGCCACCTGGTGAATTTGGAGCACCTGCCAGTGTCATTGCTGCTGCTTGCTGGCAAGACCGGGTGCCTTCATCTGGGGAGGGATGAGGAGATATTGCATCCAGCATGCCTGGACAAAGGCCTTGAAAAGCGGTGGGGATGGGAGAGCAAAGGCCATGGGCAGATGCTCCACAAACAGCCATTATCTTCATTGCAGCTGTGTCCCCACACCCTTTTCTGGAAGGAAGAGGCACCAAACCATGTCTGGGGCAGGTACCTCAGCTCCACAGCAGATCTCAGGTGGTTTTTCTTTCCTACACTGGACATGTAGGCTTCCTTTTTCTTCCTTGGGGTGATGGGGAGTTAGTCAGCACTCAATGAAGCAGAGGTGGGGATCGGTGGCCAAGAGGTTTCCCCAGTCCCTGTCACCATCTGCTGGTCCCACCACCCAAACTGGGAGAAGGGGTCGTGTAGGAAAATGCACTCAGAGCAGCATTTCTCCCTCCCTGGGGGCATCTATATGTTCAGATAAACCCCAGACCCTGCCTTGTTGTGATCTCCTGTTTATCAGCTCTGCCAATATTCCAGTTCCTACTTGGGTTGTCATCACAAGCAAACAGACAAGTCCCCCTTGAGACATAGCCCAGGGGCAAATGGGAACATTTTGCTCCAGGAAATGCACGCTTTGGTAGCATGGACAAGGTTGAACATGTTTTGGTTGCTTCACTCTACCCTGCCTTTCAGCACAGGTCCAACAGGTCCACCTGGCCCTCAAAAAATGGGCCTTCACGCTCTGCCTTTTGCGTCATGTATGAAACCATGGCTTTTGGCAGGCTGGTGCTATTTCAAGCCCTGCCAGCTGGAAAAAAAACCCAGCAAATTGTAGTAATAACCCTGTTGCACAGGGATGATAGAGCAGAAGCATGGGTTGAGGGTGGCCTGATGGTGTTTGTCCCAAGTAGGGGGGGACATGAGCCACTCAAAGCCACTTGTCTGGGGGGCCATGGTCCAGGAAGGGTGTTATTAGCAGGGGGAAGGATGTGCTGTCTTCTTCTGCCCCAAGGACAATGAGCTGAGGAAGAGGAGGAAGAGGGAGGAAAGGTAGAGGAGAGTCCTACAGCCAGCCTAGCTCTCAGTGATGCTCCAGCACCCATCCCCTTGGCCTGCTAAGACAGTGGCTGATGTATTACCAATCCTGGTGGTGAAGGAAGGAGAAAAACATCCATTTGCCTTCTTCAGGCACTGACAGAGCAGTGGTAAGGAGGAGAGGGGGCGGCTTGGTGGGTCCTAGCCCCCTCCACGCATCCCAACCTGGATCCTTGTCCCCACTACCCCAGAGCACTGCATTGCGGACACGCACCAACAGCTCCTGGGTTTTCTTATCATCATTCACTTTAAACTCCAGCAGCTCTTGCCTCTCCTTTTTCAGGAAATCCAAACGTCCCTGGATTTTCTCCTAGGAACAAAGAAAGAAGATATTACTGTTTTTTCTTTCTTTCTTTTGCTGCATCTGGTTTCCTTTTCTGCATTATTCTGCCTGCACACAGCTTGTTCTTTGCAGCCATGCAAAGACAAGCAGGATTGCAAGGAAGACACAGGGACACTCTCACCGGGTGAGCAATCTGGCTCAGCTCTGCCCACATTCACCCGGACACCCACGTTTGCAACTCCCAAGGACTGCCACAAACTCACGCGCATGCAGCGAACACAAAGAAAGGAGGCAGAGGATGCCAGGGGAGGGTGCATGCACTGTTTTCATCAGCTGCTGCTACCACCTCCCCCACTTTTGCTCTTGGCACAAGCAAAACTCAGCCTGGCTTTAATCAACTTAGATTCATCTTTGGATGCTCGCCCAGACCTATAACAGATGTGGGTGTTTGCTCCGTCAGCTATTACCCTACCGATAAGGTGGGTGCCCACAGGTAGCATTTGCAGCGTGATGCTCGCGTGGCTCAAGCCCAGGGCTTTTGCAAGTGCTTGCATGGGAGAAACTCTGTCTCACAGCCGTCTGGCTGCCCTATGTTTAATCCCACGCTCTCCCCAGCTGCAGAGATTATGTGAATGCATGAGAGGGTTTTGCATATCTGGAGAGGAGACAGGTTTTCCAGGTCTTTGGAAGGCTACAAAGCAGCAGCCGGCTCTTTGCAGGGTGGCTGAGCATGGGAAAGCCAGGTGACCGCGCGGGGACTCGAGCGAGCACAAGCACACAGTGCAACGCATACTGCCATGAGGCAGAAGGACCTGGGGGGGTCTTCCTCAGGGCATGCGGACAGACAGACATGTACCTTGTACTCCTCAGATGCCTCATCGACGGGTACCACAGCATGCGGACGGTGCTCCCGGGACCTGTCACACACCACACAGATGGTTCTCCGGTCGTCCTTGCAGTAGAGTTTCAGGGCTTCCCTGTGCTTCGTGCAGAGCCCGTCCTCCTCGGCACCCTTGGCCCCGCGAAGGGTGAACTGGCTGATGATCTCGGACATGTTTGCCAGCTGCCGATTGGGTCTGAAGCTCTTCTGCTGGAAGACCTCTCGGCACTGTGGGCAGGGGAAGTCCATCTCTAGGTCCTTCCAGCTTTTGATGATGCATGCCCGGCAGAAGTTGTGCCCACATTCAATGGACACTGGATCTTTGAAGAACTCCAGGCAAACAGAGCAAGTGGCTTCATCCTGGAGATTGCCAGGCAGAAACACCGCCGCCATGGCCTCTCTCCTGCGGGCAAGGACTGATTTCACTGGGGCTGGATGCAGAACATGAATGCTTGGCATCCAGCCCCGAGTGGGCGTTCCTCTTCCAGGAACAAGCCCGCTGCCCGAGGTCACTCCTGCAGTGTCTGGTTTCTTTAAACTGGTAATGAAGACCTCAGCATTAGGAGACAACACATAGGTGAAGGAAAAAGAAAGCAAGGTACATCCCTGCCCTTTGCTCCCCCCCAAATACTAGGCTCCCTATCTTTTTTTTCTTTTTTTCTTTTTTTTTTTTGTAGGAGGGAGGTGGGAAAAGGGAAATCATTTGGGATATGGCCACCAATTCTGGGTCTCGTTGCTTTTTGGCTGACCTGGTGCTAAATGCAAGATCTGAATCCTGAGGCTTGTGTTTAGCAGCTGCTCTAGGCTCTGATCCAGGTAATCATCTGAGCTCTCATTAAAGACCCATTTCTCCCTTGATGTTTCAGCCTGGGACTCAGATGACTTGGTTGAGCTCCAGGGCTCAACAGGGACCATAAAAAGCAACAGGAGAAAGGGAATACACAAGGATGCAAAGTCCATATCTAGATCTGGGGGTGAGTTTCCCAAATCCATAAAGATTAAGCTCTGGACTGGGGTCCTGCATCTCAAAAAAATACTTTTTGTCTTCCAGACACATTGTGTGCAGCTTTGGAAGTCTTGCATTAAATGGGAATGATAATTAACATATGAGAACCTTCCTTGGCTGTGGTTTATCTATAGCATGGTCATGTCCACATCAGCAGCTCACCAAAGCTCTTGTTATGGAGAACAGAGATAAAAGTGAATGACAGTCATCTAGTTACTGGTGTGTGTGTGTCACATTACCATCAACAGAGAAATGCAGGCAGTTCTGGAGAATTATAATCTTCTCCTACTGAGGACTTGAAAACAAATCAAGTGATCCTATCCATAAATGCTGGTTTCAAAGTCAGCCCAGTTGATCTGACACATCCAGGTTGAGATCTTTCCCTTGGAGACATCTGGAGCTAAGGGGAGACAAACCCCAACTCCAGAGGTTGTGCTGGAGGAGTTACATTAGCAAAACTAGTCTTGGTGTCCTGATGCCAGGGGTTTGCAAAGGGTTTCTGATTTGTATTACAGGTTGCATTCATCCTGATACCTTTGCAGTTGGGGAAAAAACACTGAGGGGGGTATCCATCCTCCACTTGAACCTCTTTTGTAACTTTAAAACTTTTCTGGCATTCACATTTTCTAGCATCTGCTAAACAGGAGCATCAGACTTCAGGCATGCATATACTGCTAACCCAAACTCACTCATTTGGGACTAGAAATGAGCTTTTTTGTGTCAGTTTAAAGGCAATTCTGGACTTGGAAAGGAATCCCTCATCTTCTCACAGGACAATAAAATCTAAATACCGGTGCTTGCTATGACCCACGTTAGTTTGTGATCAGAAATAAGACAGAACAAATGACTCAGGCGAGTAGCAGAATATATATATATTTATATGTATATATTCACACAGAGACTCATATATAGAGAGGGCCATATATATGTGCACGCATATATCCCTTTATATGCAATTATACCCATTTATATGTACACAGTTCCCTATGGAAGAGGAATTTTTCTGCAGACAACCATTTCCAGCTCTGTGCATATTTATCTACCTACCCCTTCTCATATAAATTGATATATATTTGTAGACGCATGCACATCACTCCCTGTGGAAGGGAAGTTGCTTTCTCTTCCACCTTCCATTTCTCTTGATCTGCAAATAAACACAAACTATATACTTTTTCCCATGTCACGCATACATTTTTGATTACATATCTGCAGAGAGAAAGGAAGAGGTAGTGGTCTATGAGCTGGAGAGAAATCCATATGCTATCCAGCGATGCATAAATAGCAAAGAAAAAAAAAGAGCAAGACACCTCAACAGAAGCAATGGGCAGCCCCGTGGGAAAAACAGAAGGAGAATAAGGTGGGTATAGGGAAAAAAAAGGACAGACAACCTCTGGACAGACAGACAAGTGCATCCCACTGCCCTCCCTATTCCCCAGCTGACCCTGCATACCTCGGAGCGGAGGCGTATGAAAGGGGCATCCTCCCGAATCGCCCAACCTTTTGCATTGGGAGGGTGCTAGTGGGGGGCAGGTGGGGGGTGAGCCTGGTGGTTGAGTGGTCCCAGTAGGAAGCAGCCCGCGGAAGTCGTTCCACCATGCTCTGACGAAGGAAACCAGCCCGAGCCCTGGATGCCTCTGACATTTTGGCGCTGCTCAATCTCCTGCTCCTTCCCAGCCCTTGGTTGCCCCATTTGTCCCCTCTGTCACCCCCCCACCCCCCCCATCTCACTTACCATTCCTTCCCCTCCCCCATTGCATCTATCCTGGGCACCCACCGATCTCTCTTCCCTACTCCTCCTCCTCCTCCCCAGCTGCTCCAGCTCTGCTCTCCTCCTCTGTGCCAAAGCTCTTTTCCCTGCCCGGAGCCAGGATCACATTTCTAGCACCTCCCTCCACCTGTCTCCAAGCCCAGACCTTCTCCACAGGGTCTCTGCAGCCCTTTAACCCTTTCCAATGCCCCATCCCTCCTTCCAGAGGAGCAGGGGTGCTCAGGAAGGAATGAAGCTTTTCATCCCTCCTCCAAAGCCATCAATGAATGATTTATCTCCCAGCTCATATTTGGGGCAGCAACATGCAAAGAAGGGCAGAAACATCTCCTGCAGGACATCTCCCACCTACCATGGGTGACTTGTTTAGTTAAGGAGAGGTTGGGATATCCAAAACAGTGAGGAGGAGGGAAAACAAAAGGAAAACGCAAGCTAATAACATGGTTTCTTGCAGGACTGGCTTTTGGTACCAAACCATCCTGGGGCTGATCATCCTTTGGAGTTTTGTCCTATGTTAGGTGAGTCCAAGCACATTCAAGCTCTCATGCCTGTACTTCCAGGTAGGACATGGGTGAGCAATCACTGTCCTGCACTGGCTTTCCCCCTGCTTACCCCAAAACTGGACTCTGCTACAGGACCGGATGGAAGAGATTCAGGGTCAGTCCCAAGGCTGGAAAGGGTCTCCTCCAAACTTCCCATTCCAGAAACAAGTTGGAAGTTGAACCTGGCTCCAGAAGACACCCACATTCGCACAAGGAAGAAGCCCCCACAGCCACCTAGGAATCTCTGCAGCCATCAGTTTATCTGCAAAACAAACTCTTCAGAGGGTAATAATCAAAAGGAACATCCCTCTGCTCCCCAGTGCAGTAGACAGGATTTTTTTATCTTCATTAAAAAAAACATGATCTGTCATTCAGCTAAATAACTTCTTGCAGCACTGAATTTCTTAGCTACAAATGCCTCAGACAAAATAAACCCTCTTTTCCCTTTCCCCCCTCTCCCTTGTGCTGCAATAAGACAGAAAAAGTCCAAAACACCCATTTTCCTAGACCAGAGAGTAACAGCAGAATCTCCACCTCCACATGATTCCCACGCTTTATGCTCACAGTTTCTTCTCCCACCACAGACGTTTTGCCCTCATAGATATGGGTGAGGCTAAAAAAAGCTCATTTATTTTAAAACTGCCTATAATGCATTGCCCTCTCCTCTTCAGGGCCTTTGGGCTGCAGGCAGCAACTACAGGTGTCCTGAACTGATCAAGCTGTTCCTTTAGATTTCATCTGAAGTCAACAGCAGGAGTTTGGTACCTCCTGAAGGGCCATTGATTACATTAGATGGATGTACATCCAATGGATTACATTGTCTACATTAGATGGATGACTCAACTTCTGTTGACTAGTAAGGGAATTTTAGGTTAGCACAGATGAAATAAATAACTAATATCTATTAGATATACATGTCCTTTAATTTCTCTTTGCTTCCAGTGGCTCCCTGATGCTCTCCTTTGCAACCCTTGGTGAAAAGTTCCCAACAAAGAAGTTCCCAGCCTTGCACTGTAGAAAAAAATGGCATGCAACCAGGGGAAAGCACCTTGGCTTGCCCTTGGGGTTTTAGTAGCAGGATTATGTTCAGGGCCACAAGCTGCTTCCAGACCACCAGGAATGCTGAGTCTGAAGAACTGTTAATAGGAGAGTCTGTCTGGAGCAGGAAAACATTCACACGAGCCAAATTCAGCTGCCAGTTATAAGCCTGCAAGTTTATTGCTAGAGCTGAAACAAAATAAGGCCAGATGCACAGGGGAGCCCTGCAGACAGAGCGGGTCCAACCATCCTAATTTGGTTGGTGATAATCATTCAGGATTAAATTGAGGACTCCTAGCATTGAAATGGCTGGACCACATCAGTAGCCCTGATCCTGTCTCCACTGCAGTCTAGTCTGTGGGGTCCTCATCCCACTCTTCATTGCAGAGGTCCGTCTCGCAGCAGGAATACCGGGATGTCAGGCGGGACTCTGCATCGGATGCCCGTTCTCGGCCACAGTTCATTGCAGAGGTGCAGCCTTGCTGGTAATAGAGGGTCACCTTCCCTACAGAGGTGGTGGGCAGAGAGGGACCATGGTTAGAAGCAAGCAGTATTAACTAATAAAAATCAGCAGTGGGCTTTGGAGTGACCAGATGAGAAACTAGCCCCTTAAATAGCGCACCCAAATGAAGTCAGACCTTGCTTGTTTTAATTAGGAGAAAGAGCTAAGTGAGGCATGTGCACACACAGAAAAAACCCACATGGCTTCTTCAGGACACAGCCTCTTCTTTGCCTAAAAGGGACTTTTTTTAACCATACATAGGGCAAACTCAATTGAGAGAAGGAATTTGGCCCCTTGTCTTAGCCCTTTCCCACATCAGGTTCATCATTGCATCCTCATTCATTCTGCAAATCAATTTGGTTTTCCAAAGACAAGGACAACCCACACTGAACCAAAGGAAACAAATGGCTTTGACACCCCCACACTACGTACCCAGGGAGGTTTTAATGATGGCACATTTCTCCCTTCGCTCACAAGTGGTTTCATTTTCTCCCTGGAAACATCCAATGAAGGGAATCTTGTACTTGCAGACTTTGCATTGAAGAGCCTCAACTGCAGCAGACAGAGAAGAGGCAATGAACCTGGGGCTCCGTTCTGCAGAGCCGTGGGGAGTTTTGCTTCAAACACCCCTACGATAAGGTGGGGGTGACCCCAGAGAAGATGTAGAGCCCACCAGGGAAAGGACCAAGTGTCACCTTCACTAACAGACCTGGTAATGAGAGCCCTCATCCGTAGAGGAGAGGCAAGTGATGCCTACAGACACTTAACCCTTCTTGGCAGAGCTTTGCAGACAGACATGGCCTTGGGTAAACAAACCACACTATGGACCCACAGAGAATAAATGTGGATGTGGGCTCTGGGGTGGGGTTCATCCAGCTGAAATGGGGTTCATCTACAGCAAGACCATCACAACAGCTCTCTGGGGAAGAGCAGGTGCACATCTAGCCCAGGATCCAGCAACCTACAGCTGAAGCTCCTGGCCCAGAGGAGGTCTCTTTGGATTTAATAGCTCCTCTGGGAAGTGAGTGGAGAGAAAGTAATTTTCATTCAAGCAGTGATGAAAACAGTTGCGGAGATTTCTCTCCACTGACTGTAGACTCGGAGCAGATGACACACAGCTCACACAGTGACAACCTTGCAGACATCAAGAGCTTGGCAAGACCCATCCAACCACCATCAGATATTCCCTTGCCCTTTATTAAATCCCATTTAACTGTGACCCTCCACTTACCAACTCCAATGCACAAGACAAGGGTCAGCCCCATGAAGAGCACCTTCATCTTGGGAAAGGGGACAGATCCTGACCTCCCAGCTGTACCTCAGCCCAGCACAGGGTTACCTATGAATGAGAATGGCTCAGGCAGTTTATTAATCCCTGTAAGGAGTTTCCTCAGTGATCAGCCTTCTATAGCAGGTGGAAAACCAATCAGGCAAAAACCTCATAGTATGGATGTTTGTGATGTCCCTTTTGGGGCAAAACAAGTAGAGAAACTTGAAGCACATTATTAGAAAAACCTCAAGCACCTTAAAAAGCTGAAATACAGGCAATTCCACCTTTTTGCTCTATTAATTTTATTAGCCATGCTTTTAAGGCAGAAATCTCCCAAGTGAATTAAATGATATTATGAGAAAAAACCCCACATTTCTTTATTTCTTAACATGCTTCCACCTCTTGCTTAGACGTAGCACCGGCAAATGTCTGTACCCAGAAACAGGCAGGTTTGGGAAAGGGAAAAAAATTTGAGCGCCCAACGTGGGGCTCGAACCCACGACCCTGAGATTAAGAGTCTCATGCTCTACCGACTGAGCTAGCCGGGCTGCAAAAATCTTTTATTTCCACTATTTTTTCTGGCTGAAAGTGTAAATTCGGTGCTGATTTAGTAAAGTGCCCCATTTCACAAGTATAAAAATAGGGGTATTCAAATAAGTGGAAGCTCTTCCCTGGGAGATTTTAAGAGGGTGTGTTGGGATGGTGCCAGCGGGCACAAAATGCAGAAAGAAGACACAGAAAAGTCCCAAAGCAAAACCCCAAGAGAGGGTCCCTTACCAGACTCTGCTTTCCCCTCCAAGGTCCGAGCATCCACCGTCCCCATGTCCCCACTGCCTTTATTCCTCTCCTGCGCTTGGGCTGACCCAGGGCCTGAACGACCTCAGAGCCAACGGGGGATATTGTTTTGCGGGAACAATGCTTCTGCTCGCACCTGGGCAAACACAGCTCCTCACTGAGCCCGGACAGACCTTCCAGGACATGGAGTCATTCATTACATTGGTGAGTCTACAGGCTGTCAGGTCCTTTAATCTCCCTTTGTGCAGAGAAACAAAGTTGGGAGCTGGGGGTGAAGTCAACCCAGGGTTAACTCTGCAGGAAAGACCCAAAGAGGGTCTTTATAGACCTCTGAGTAAGCCTATAGCCCTCCTCTGCTTGTGAAGGAGCACCTTCACAAGTACCCTTTTGAGACTAGCTAATTGGGGTTTTCCTCCACAAAGAGCACCAATAACAGGGGTAGAAGGACCTGCCTCATCTCATTTGGGGGTCCTGCCAAAAAGAAAACCCTCCCTACACTCTTCTCTACCCATCTCCCTCTTCAGCTTCACGTTTAATCACACTGATTTATCCCACTGGGTGCAGTTTTTCATGGATCAGAGAAGAGACTGAAAAAAAACCAAGGGCTGGGAAACATTCACCTGATCCTGGAGCCCATTTCTCCTAAGCTTGCAAGTAGGACTTTGCATAAGAGAAAGAAGTTTCAGCACTTCCCATTCTCTCCTTTCCTTGCCTATATTTTTCTGGTTTTAATTTTCTTATCCAGCCTTTCCTCAGCTGAGCTACTCCATGCATGGGACCTGGAATAGCTAAAACATGCTCTTCTCACACCCCTTCTAGCCAAAGGCTCCTGTGGACCAGGATTGTTGGCTTCCTTTAAAACACAGATGGGTGGCAGAGCTGCATGAACTGCTCCATTACTCCATATGGAGCAAACAAGCTTGTGCCATGGCCTTGATGGGACATGGGTAGCTGAAAGCCAGTTGACAACTCCTGTGGGTGGATGCTTGCTTAATGCAACAAGAAGTGCTCCAAGAACCAACACAACTCATGGACAACAGGTGCTTGAGAAATATGGCTCATAACAGAGCCTGGAGGCTGGTGTCCACAGTCAGATCTCTTTTCTGGAGGGTTTAAGCTGCACGGTTACGGCCTTAAGTAATGACATGTTTAATTAGGACATGATTCTAAGAAACCTGCCTACCTGCTCTAAGTTATTTCCAAGTCCTTTGGCTTCACCTGTACCAATCCCAACACAATGTTTATGCAGCTGTTCTTGTGCTGACAGCACAAATACATGATACCTGCATTTTCTCAAGCATGAAGCCAAGCTCAACTCCTCCAGGCAGCCAGAACCAAAGAAAAGTGGATGAAGTTCCCAGAACGTTGGGTCCTTGCATGAGTTCAGTACTCCTCCTGGTCCAGACAACTCAGGAGAGAAGTATTCTGTAATACTTTCCTACTGTGAAGCTCAACTTGGTCTCGTCTCTGCTGTACAGCACTGTTCACCCTGCTCTTACATGTGATGCATCCTCTGCTGCTGAGCAAAAGGCTTATATCTAAACCAGAAGGGATGCTCTCAATCTATGGCATTAAATATAAGAAAATAGGGTATTAAATATTGTGGGGGTTCTGTGCTAAGAAGCATTGTGCTGTAAACTGAACAATGTGGATTTCCTGGGATTTATCAGGTACTTTGAGAACATTTGGTACAGCAGGTAACACCTTGTTGTTCACCTGGGGTTGGATTTGCTCCTATTTATTACCTAGTTCCAGTCTGGAGAGGTTTACATGGCTCAAAGACTGCATAAAGCAATAATAACTAACAACGTTAGGGCTTGATATAACAGCAAGTAGGAATCACTCTACAATACTGGAGGTGGAAGGAAAATTTAAAACAGAGACAAATGATGGCAAGGTTGAGAAAGACAGCAGATAGAAGGCATTTTTCATCTTTTCAGAGGAAGGGAAAGCCACCCTGACTCCCATATGATACTGGATTTGTGGGGAGATGCAGCTCCTTCCCCTCCCTTTCCCATGACACCTCCCAGCGTTGGTGCTCCGGCCCGCGTGAAACCGCCCCAAAATTTTTGGTAGGAGTGAGGCTGAGGAAAAGTGGAACGCCCAACGTGGGGCTCGAACCCACGACCCTGAGATTAAGAGTCTCATGCTCTACCGACTGAGCTAGCCGGGCCCTGGTGAATTAAAGGATGGTGCAACTTCTGAGCATCAGCGCAGATGCAGGCAGTGCGGTAGGCGGGGGGGACCTGGGGGGTTCGTCTCAGGAGAGAGGCTACAGCCGGGAAAGCTCCAGACTGGCAGATTTGTTTTATTGCTTCTGCTGTGGCTGCTGGAATGCCAAGTCCCCTTTGGTCTGCATCCAACCAGACCCTGCACCCACACCCGGCAGCGCTCGGCCGCCGAACAACGGGGGGGGGGGAGCTCGGGATACTCCGCGTCGCTCAGCTAGTTGGGGTAAACAAATAAAAAACACCATAAAAATCACTTTTCCCTGACCGGGAATCGAACCCGGGCCGCGGCGGTGAGAGCGCCGAATCCTAACCACTAGACCACCAGGGAGCTGTAAGAGATGGGTTTTTCCTCCCGGATATAACGGCAGGTATGGGGGGCACAAAAGTTTCAAGTTGCATTTGATGTACAGGAGGGTCTCTGCCTGTTTTCCTCCTCCTTCCTTTAGCAGCTAAATGGTAAAATCCTCCCAGGCCAACACATCCTTGGATTTTTCTCCTGCTGCCATCCAGCGGTGGGCCCTTCTCAGTGGATTCTCCAACACCTGGGAGTCCAGAATTTACCCCAGAAAGGTCTTGCCACCAAATGCCTTTTTTCCCCCCCTCCTCCTGGGGACACCCTATCCTCAAACACGTGGGGTTTCTGTCTGGTCCTATCAGAAGCGTAAGGTTTTCCCAACTTTCCAGTTGCTGGATTCATCTCCGTGCATTCAACTGGATGGAAAACACCCCAGAAGCCACAAGTTCCTCCACTTCTTGGGTGTGATATAAGGGTGAAAGAGAGCAGATTACTGGCAACTCAGTAGCTCTATAAAAAAATAGAGAGAGCTGTGGATGAAGATGTTGCTGCAAGGGGATCAGTCTGATCCTTGGGATTCAGGTCATTTACTGCTTTTTCCCGATTTTTAGGCATCTTTCCCATGTTTGATTACAGTTCAGTCATTACACAGAACTCTTCCTCCAACTACTGCACATGGACCTCCAAATTTTACAGGGAAATCTCCTTTTTCAAAGAGATTCACTTCAACTCCTAACATGCCACACTACAGGTAACATTATATTGGCACATATCTGCAATTGGAATAGAAATAAGACTGGAAGAGGATGAAAACAGTTCAGCAGAAAAAGTGCTGCAGTTTCCCCTGCCAGGCTCTTTATATCTGACTTTCTGGAAGAATGGAAATATGAACAGCAAAGAGCTTTAACAAAAGCCACATGGCGATGTAGGTCAGCAGAGATGCAGCAAGGAGGGAAAAGCCCAGATTTAATGACAGTGGGTTGTGCTCCAGAGAGTTAATTGAATGTGGAGCTGAGATTTTGGCTGCTGTTCTAGGTCATGTCCCAAGAACAAATAATTCCATCCAGAAGCAGGAATGCATGACTGCAAAGTCTCATCCTCCACACAGTCTTATTTTTTTTAACCTATTCGTGGGATGAATTAATGCAAAATGTGTCAGGGGGAAGGGAACAAATTTGTTGCTTGGTTTTGAGCACAGCAGAATCATCTCTTTGGGTACAATATCCAGGAATGGAGCTGAGCCATGAGACAAGCATGGGAGGAAATTCAACCTGGACAAGAGAGAAGCTGGATGGGAGAGTAAAGATGCAAAAGGAAGAGCTGAGAAATATTTAAGTAATATTTAAGTCAGAGAAATAGCAGCATCCCAGGAACAAAACCAATGTCGTGCAGAGACAGCACATTCATCATTATGCAGCAGAAAAAAACCTACACCCTTGGCATATAACCCCCAATGCTGGATAATTCCCACCCTGGGCTCTCTAGTCATGGTCTGTCCCATGGTACCTGAATGAGGGCAGCAGGGAAGTCTGGGGGCAGGAGGTAAGGTTGAAAGCAAGCTGGGAATACAGCCTATGGGGTGGATCAGCAGTGTCCACAGCCATACAGGAACGCTCCTCCAAAGCAGCTTACAAAAAAAAGTGAATGTTTCAGGACTGAGCTTAAATAGAGCCCCTGGGGCATGAGCAGGGGGTGGGGATGTGGGGGCTTGGGGGTGTCCCAGGTGGGGATTTTCAGGGCCACTAATGCTCATTAGTACCTTCAGCTGGGCATCTGGTCTTTCCACATTAGGAAGAAGGGCTGATGGTCCCCAAGGGCACAGCAGCATCCCTCTGTGTCAGGTCAGGACATTACAATACAGTCTTCTTTCCGTGTATCATGGCAGATGATGGAAAAAGATGAGATCTGATGAAGCAGCAGGATGTAAATGCAAATTCTTCCTCTCTATTCATGTGAAAAAGAAAATGCCCAAAATTATGGATGTAAAAGAAGTGCTGTGACAAAGAAGTCACCCCACGCCCTCCACTGATCTCAGGTTCAACACCAACCCGAACTCAGCACGACATTCAATCTCAAAGAGCATATGGATGTCCTTTATAAGCACATTGCAGACAGGGGTGGAACAGAGTAGAGGACAGGAAAAAAAACCCCAAACCTGTGTTTCTGCCTGGTTTCGAACCAGGGACCTTTCGCGTGTTAGGCGAACGTGATAACCACTACACTACAGAAACCTGGAAAAGGTCCTCCTGGGGGCCCTATTTCTGGAAATGCAGAATGAAAAGGTGGTTTCACTGAGTTCTCCCCATTCCCAGGGATGCTCCCCACATCCGTTTGCCCTTTTTTTCCTTCTTCTCACTCTTCTGTTTTCCCCCTCATCTTCCGGGAACAACAAACACAAACACTTCTCCCTTCCCCCTTGGCCAACACCCGTACGGGCCGGCCAGCCTTCTTCATGAGCTCCTGAGGGTGCTCAAAGCAAGGCACACAACCAAGGGAAAGCCAACACGTGCTGCTTCTGACAGACTGAGGGAATTCCCCGCTTCAAGATCATTTTGAAGGGACGAAACGCACCGTGAAGACGCCTTCCACAGGGATACTCCAAAAAGGACCAGGAGTCCCCAGACATTGCTTTGCAAGGGGCAGGGCCAAGGTCCCTTCTCCAGTTGGCCAAACCGGAGCTAAATGACACGCGGGTGTCATCGTCCTCGCACACAACGACCCAACTCCTTTGAGAGTTGTAAGACAGGGAGGGAAAAAACATAAAAAGTGCTGTGCTGTTTCTGCCTGGTTTCGAACCAGGGACCTTTCGCGTGTGAGGCGAACGTGATAACCACTACACTACAGAAACGGGGTGAAGTGGGGGTTTTGTGCCCTATCCGGAATGGGGTGGACCCCCTTTCCCCCGCTGGCTGCTCCCCAGCACCCCAAGCCCCTCTGGGAAATGCACTCCTCTCCCACGTTGCTCCCCTCAGCCCAGACCCCAAAACCGCTTCGGTTCAGACCGTTTGCTCTGCCTGTTGCTCTCCACTTTGCGGAGCATCACCCCAAAGCACGGAGCTGCCCCGCTGCCCGCAAGGGTGTCGCACGCTCGGTCCCACGTTTGCCTCACACGCAATAGGTCCTTGGCTCCAAACCGGGCAGAAACAGCCTCATCTTTTTCCTGGAAAACACTCAAAACCCCCGAGCCCCTTGCTTCTGCTGCCCCATCCAGAGACAACACGTTGGTGCCTTGATCAGGCGTTTCACCTGATGTGGTCTTGGGCTGGGTTTCTCCACAAGAAGGCCCAAGAGAAAGAGACGGGGTTGGTTCTGTTGCTGAATATTACTGCCCCTTTTTGCAAGAACCAACGCACTTATACGCATATTATACACACAGATATATTTAAAGTTGTGCGTATAGGTGTGTGCAGGAGGTAGAAATAAACAGATGCCTGTAAAGTTGAAAGCAGACGACGTTTATTGCTAAAACACACACATATTTATAATTACATATTCTGCAAAATCACTGTACATGCGTATAAACAGAAGACATAATTGGTTATACCAACTCTGTACACACGCATAAACATAGGACATAATTGGTTATACCGACTAAAACATGCGAAACTTGTCTCAGTCTAGTTGGTCAAGATAAACTGCTGAATTGAGGTTCTTTGTGCCAAGTTCCCTTTACCATGGAATGCGCACCTGTGTTCTTCTAATTGGCGTCTTTCTTTTTTTGTCTTCTTGTTTATTCTGTTCAAGGTCTTCTAAAGGCGTCTGGAATGCTCTTGCGACTGCTAGCTAAATATGTGTCCACAATTCCCCCTTTTTTGTTTTTCGTCAGTTAACACCTGCTGTATTGCCCTTTGCAAAGATCTATGAACACAATTAATTAAACACGGTAAAAGCAACATTATACCTAATAAAATACATAAGAATAAACCCCCCCCGATTTTTAACAAAGATACAAACCAACTCCTAAGTCCCCATCCTGCAGCTAAATGCTCTAAGCCGAAATGACAGCTTTCTTAATTGCGTTAAAGCTCTTGCAGCTCCTTCTTGCCTCTGCGGTTCTGTTATCTTGTTTATTAATTGCTCCACTGTCCAAGTTCCTCATGTCCGTTGTTCTTCTGGTGGTTCAAAGTCCGTTCATACTGCAGCTGGCACGTACTCCGGCCCACTCATGCTAACTGCGGCCTACTTATGCTAACTCTAAATATTCAGGCTCAAGGAAATGTCCCCCATTTTCCATTAAATCTCCCACAGGTGTGCATCGTGATATAGAAAATTCAGGTTTTGAGAGCAGGGGCGTCCCTTGTTGCCTTTAGTTTTCCAGGCGTGCTGCTCTGGGTTTGGAAGCGGTGTGTTGCTGCAGGGTGTGAAGGAGTGAAAAACGAAGGAGATGCTTTAAAAGCACCCCAAAAGGCCCCCCAAACCTGTGTTTCTGCCTGGTTTCGAACCAGGGACCTTTCGCGTGTTAGGCGAACGTGATAACCACTACACTACAGAAACCTGGAAAAGGTCCTCCTGGGGGCCCTATTTCTGGAAATGCAGAATGAAAAGGTGGTTTCACTGAGTTCTCCCCATTCCCAGGGATGCTCCCCACATCCGTTTGCCCTTTTTTTCCTTCTTCTCACTCTTCTGTTTTCCCCCTCATCTTCCGGGAACAACAAACACAAACACTTCTCCCTTCCCCCTTGGCCAACACCCGTACGGGCCGGCCAGCCTTCTTCATGAGCTCCTGAGGGTGCTCAAAGCAAGGCACACAACCAAGGGAAAGCCAACACGTGCTGCTTCTGACAGACTGAGGGAATTCCCCGCTTCAAGATCATTTTGAAGGGACGAAACGCACCGTGAAGACGCCTTCCACAGGGATACTCCAAAAAGGACCAGGAGTCCCCAGACATTGCTTTGCAAGGGGCAGGGCCAAGGTCCCTTCTCCAGTTGGCCAAACCGGAGCTAAATGACACGCGGGTGTCATCGTCCTCGCACACAACGACCCAACTCCTTTGAGAGTTGTAAGACAGGGAGGGAAAAAACATAAAAAGTGCTGTGCTGTTTCTGCCTGGTTTCGAACCAGGGACCTTTCGCGTGTGAGGCGAACGTGATAACCACTACACTACAGAAACGGGGTGAAGTGGGGGTTTTGTGCCCTATCCGGAATGGGGTGGACCCCCTTTCCCCCGCTGGCTGCTCCCCAGCACCCCAAGCCCCTCTGGGAAATGCACTCCTCTCCCACGTTGCTCCCCTCAGCCCAGACCCCAAAACCGCTTCGGTTCAGACCGTTTGCTCTGCCTGTTGCTCTCCACTTTGCGGAGCATCACCCCAAAGCACGGAGCTGCCCCGCTGCCCGCAAGGGTGTCGCACGCTCGGTCCCACGTTTGCCTCACACGCAATAGGTCCTTGGCTCCAAACCGGGCAGAAACAGCCTCATCTTTTTCCTGGAAAACACTCAAAACCCCCGAGCCCCTTGCTTCTGCTGCCCCATCCAGAGACAACACGTTGGTGCCTTGATCAGGCGTTTCACCTGATGTGGTCTTGGGCTGGGTTTCTCCACAAGAAGGCCCAAGAGAAAGAGACGGGGTTGGTTCTGTTGCTGAATATTACTGCCCCTTTTTGCAAGAACCAACGCACTTATACGCATATTATACACACAGATATATTTAAAGTTGTGCGTATAGGTGTGCATCGTGATATAGAAAATTCAGGTTTTGAGAGCAGGGGCGTCCCTTGTTGCCTTTAGTTTTCCAGGCGTGCTGCTCTGGGTTTGGAAGCGGTGTGTTGCTGCAGGGTGTGAAGGAGTGAAAAACGAAGGAGATGCTTTAAAAGCACCCCAAAAGGCCCCCCAAACCTGTGTTTCTGCCTGGTTTCGAACCAGGGACCTTTCGCGTGTTAGGCGAACGTGATAACCACTACACTACAGAAACCTGGAAAAGGTCCTCCTGGGGGCCCTATTTCTGGAAATGCAGAATGAAAAGGTGGTTTCACTGAGTTCTCCCCATTCCCAGGGATGCTCCCCACATCCGTTTGCCCTTTTTTTCCTTCTTCTCACTCTTCTGTTTTCCCCCTCATCTTCCGGGAACAACAAACACAAACACTTCTCCCTTCCCCCTTGGCCAACACCCGTACGGGCTGGCCAGCCTTCTTCATGAGCTCCTGAGGGTGCTCAAAGCAAGGCACACAACCAAGGGAAAGCCAACACGTGCTGCTTCTGACAGACTGAGGGAATTCCCCGCTTCAAGATCATTTTGAAGGGACGAAACGCACCGTGAAGACGCCTTCCACAGGGATACTCCAAAAAGGACCAGGAGTCCCCAGACATTGCTTTGCAAGGGGCAGGGCCAAGGTCCCTTCTCCAGTTGGCCAAACCGGAGCTAAATGACACGCGGGTGTCATCGTCCTCGCACACAACGACCCAACTCCTTTGAGAGTTGTAAGACAGGGAGGGAAAAAACATAAAAAGTGCTGTGCTGTTTCTGCCTGGTTTCGAACCAGGGACCTTTCGCGTGTGAGGCGAACGTGATAACCACTACACTACAGAAACGGGGTGAAGTGGGGGTTTTGTGCCCTATCCGGAATGGGGTGGACCCCCTTTCCCCCGCTGGCTGCTCCCCAGCACCCCAAGCCCCTCTGGGAAATGCACTCCTCTCCCACGTTGCTCCCCTCAGCCCAGACCCCAAAACCGCTTCGGTTCAGACCGTTTGCTCTGCCTGTTGCTCTCCACTTTGCGGAGCATCACCCCAAAGCACGGAGCTGCCCCGCTGCCCGCAAGGGTGTCGCACGCTCGGTCCCACGTTTGCCTCACACGCAATAGGTCCTTGGCTCCAAACCGGGCAGAAACAGCCTCATCTTTTTCCTGGAAAACACTCAAAACCCCCGAGCCCCTTGCTTCTGCTGCCCCATCCAGAGACAACACGTTGGTGCCTTGATCAGGCGTTTCACCTGATGTGGTCTTGGGCTGGGTTTCTCCACAAGAAGGCCCAAGAGAAAGAGACGGGGTTGGTTCTGTTGCTGAATATTACTGCCCCTTTTTGCAAGAACCAACGCACTTATACGCATATTATACACACAGATATATTTAAAGTTGTGCGTATAGGTGTGCATCGTGATATAGAAAATTCAGGTTTTGAGAGCAGGGGCGTCCCTTGTTGCCTTTAGTTTTCCAGGCGTGCTGCTCTGGGTTTGGAAGCGGTGTGTTGCTGCAGGGTGTGAAGGAGTGAAAAACGAAGGAGATGCTTTAAAAGCACCCCAAAAGGCCCCCCAAACCTGTGTTTCTGCCTGGTTTCGAACCAGGGACCTTTCGCGTGTTAGGCGAACGTGATAACCACTACACTACAGAAACACGTTGTATAATACTGGGGGTGACCCACTCCTGACAGGAGTGACCTAGTTCTCCTCCTCCACCTTTTCCCAGCTCCTTTTCTACTGAAATTCCGTTGAAATTTGCTGTTAGCATTAGAAGATGGACATATTTTTAGCTGTCAACATTTAGGAGTATGAGGAAGAAGAGACTTTATTTGGGATATGGCTCAACACCGACTTGGACAGAAGTCCTGTGGAACCCCTGAGGTGGAAAAATAATGGTTTTGAAATAATTTGCTCTTTTTCTGCCAAAGAATTTTCCCTGACCGGGAATCGAACCCGGGCCACGGCGGTGAAAGCGCCGGATCCTAGCCACTAGACCACCAGGGAGAGCTGCTTTAAAGGCAAACAAATGTTTTTCATTAATTTATTTATTTTTTTAAATAAATTTTGTTATTTTTAATTCATTTCGCTATTTTTTGATTAATTCTGTGGCCAGAGCAATGCAGCTTCTGTAGGACTGATGGGAAGCGGCAACTTCGGGCGGCTACGTGTTCAAAGATAAACGATGAGATTAGTAAAAGTTAGGCAGCTATCAGCTCCCTGGTGGTCTAGTGGCTAGGATTCGGCGCTTTCACCGCCGCGGCCCGGGTTCGATTCCCGGTCAGGGAAAAGCGATTTAATCTTTTCTAAATTTAAGCTGGATTTATAAATTCCTTCCCACCTCTGCTGGATTTCAGCCTTTCTGTAGAAAACAACACGTAATACCAAATTCATAGAAGATTAAAGCAGCCGAACTGTTTCTACAAGAATAATATTCCTATGGTGTGGTGGGACTGAATTTATGAGAGCGTTTACTCTGCTCCCCTTCCCCATGTCGGGGGACTGTTGGGGAACACAGACGCTTTAACGGATTCCTGCACATTCCTACCCAAAAAGGACATTTGTCCCCAGCGTAGGGGACAGGAGCAGCGATACCTCCACGACGGGATGAGGCTCCAGGCTGCGCTGAACCCACCGCCCCACTTGTCACCATGTCCCAAAGGAAAATATTAATGCATAGACTAAAATAAATCCCCTTCTGCAACTTGTGCCATCCGTGCAGATTTTTGCAAGTGCTGCCATTCCAGGGTTTGGAGGAATATTGATCCACAACATTCATGATAAAGAGGAAAAAGGGATGTGTCTCTGCCCGATTTCGAACCGGGGACCTTTCACGTGTGAGGCGAACGTGATAACTACTACACTACAGAAACCCACCATGGTTCCATTAAAGGCTCCCCCTGCCCTCACCTGTATCCCCATCCTTAACCCCACCTTGGTACCAAAACTCTCGTGGAAAAAAATAAAGCCTTTCCACGGAATTCACACGGATTTCCACCTTCCTGCTGCTGTCGCTATTATTTATCCAAGCAGGAAGCGTTTCATAGCGTTTTTAATTGTAGGACCAAAAATCGCATAAATTTGCATAAATGCCAAAATGGCATCGCAGGACCCGGGTAGGGAGTTTTTCAGCCTTTCAAAAAAAAAAAACCAAAACCTGTCTGCTGGGGTGTTTCGCCTCACTTCTGGCCCGAGCACGGGTAGGAAAGGGGCTGAAACCACCACAATCCCGCACCAAAACGAGGACAGAAAAGAGCTTTTTAAGAGCCCGGCTAGCTCAGTCGGTAGAGCATGAGACTCTTAATCTCAGGGTCGTGGGTTCGAGCCCCACGTTGGGCGATTAATTTTTTCCCCCATGCTACCACCACTCAGCTGAAAATAATTCCCGAACTTTCAGTGACACCCCCCCTGCTGATCATCACCATAAAAAACCTAAAACAAAACACAAACCCCATAACTTTTAGCATCGCTGTATTCCCTTTTCTGGTCAAAATCTGTCACCGTCAGGATGGCCGAGTGGTCTAAGGCGCCAGACTCAAGGCTCTGCCTTCCCGGGGTTGGGTATTCTGGTCTCCGTGTGGAGGCGTGGGTTCAAATCCCACTCCTGACAGTGCTTTTTGAGGGGCGGGTGGCTCATACTTACAAAAAAGCTCATTTTCCCCTTTGTGCCCCTCCCTCCGGCCGAAACCACGCCAGCTCAGTGTGACTGTATCGCAAAAATGGATTAAATTGGTGTTTTCTCCCAGCCATGGGTCCCACCACGGCGTGGGAAAGGCCCTGTTTTTATCGAATTCTGGTCTTTTTTTCTGCACTCCCCGATGGTGAAACCGGGTTCTTTTCTTGAAATCAGCCGAATGGTCCCAAAAAATAAGGTAAGGCTTGGAGCAGCACGTGAGAGAGGCGGGTTTAGAGGGTCTCGGAGCCCAATTTGGGCAGGGCTGAACGTGCAGGCAGGGTGCAGGCAGATGTGGGCAGGCGGAGAACAGTAGTAAGAGCGTTTCTGTAGTGTAGTGGTTATCACGTTCGCCTCACACGCGAAAGGTCCCCGGTTCGAAACCGGGCAGAAACACTTAATTTTCCCTTGTTGGAGGTGTGTGTTAATTCCCCCCCTCCCCAAAAAAATACTGCCTTTCCAATTTCTCCCAGGTTTTTGCACGGTTTGGATAAATATTTCTCGCTGCGCTGCTACCCATATTATATAAAATTTCTAAATAGTAAATAACACCCGTAAAAAACTAAAGAATACCCATTGCTAAATAAAAGAGGTGCAGCTGGGCTGCATCAAACTGCCAAGTGGCTTTGGGGATGCCTGGCTGCTGGGTCCGGTTGGAGGGGACATCCTGCTGAGACAGGTGTACACACGTGGGAAGGCATAGGAACAAAAAGAGGAGGTAATGACTGTTTCTAGGGGGGCGTCTTGTTATAATATGAAAGGCTTTTTCCCCTAAAAAAGTGGTCTGGGTGGAGGAAAAAAACATCTTCCCTGACCGGGAATCGAACCCGGGCCGCGGCGGTGAGAGCGCCGAATCCTAACCACTAGACCACCAGGGAGGCCATACACAACTTATCGAACACAGCTGGATCACAGGCAGGACCAATTATTGCATTTCTTTGACCTGTTTCCCGTTTATTTTTGGTCCTTTTCCCCTGTCCTGACCCCACCTTCTACCTCATCCCCTCACCGCTGCAGCTCAAGCAGAAAGGTTGTGCCAGCAGCCAGCCTATGGCTTTCCTTCGGGGAATGGCAACATTTCCCCACCACCCGGTGATCAGATTTACCCACATCCAGGTATTTCTTGGAGGACGAGGAAGCAAGGGCCACCCCTTGCTCCCCTTGCATGCACTTAGTTACTGGGAACCAGTTTGGAGTTGCTCATCCTGGATGTGCTCTCCCTGGGGCGCACTGCCTCGCTGTTGCATGACAAGAAGCTCTGGCTGCGCTGCTCATACTGTGAATTCTCCTGCATGTGCAAAGGAAACAAGCAGGGCTGTTCTCTGCATGCAAAAAAAAATTAATTGTGGGGTTTGCAGCAGCTTCCAGAAGGGTTTTGCATATACCTGGGTGTGTGGAGACCTACAAGAACATCTTCAATCATCTGCTGTTACTTAGGGCCAAGCCCATGAAATGTATTTTGGCTCCTAACTATGACTTGAAGACTGAAACTCCGGGGATTTTAAGCAGAAGCACTATTGTGTGATGCAGGAATGGTTATCGCTAACAGAAGACCTTGCTCTGCCCACCTGGGGATTTTGCAGAGGTTCGCATTCACTGCCCTTGAAGTGCCAGGACAAAATAAACACACCACCAGGCTGCACAGGAGGCAATTTCTTATGCTCATTTCCATAGTTTGCATCTGGCAGCTGAGACAAACAAAGCTTTTCAAGCGATCAAAGGCACATCCGTACAATCAGTTTGGATAGCTGAAAACACTTGAGTCCATCCATTGGGAAATGCTCCTGTGAACACCCTCCATCCCCCCGGGTTCCTCCTTATGCCCCCAAATATTCATTAGCCAACAGCTCAGCCTGAGGCTGTTGCTCAAAAAGAGGTTAAAGCCAGCTCTGGCTTGGGAAGGATTTATTTCTCTTGGTTTTAGGCATCTGCAGGAGACATGTCTCCATGCCATCTAGTTAATCTGGGCTCCCTCTGTAATCAGAGGAGAGAAGTAAGTACTCCTACGCGCACTTGTCGAGCCATTTCTAGATGAGATAAATTACGATTTGCCACCGTTCTCTGCTGACCCTCGAGGGACTGTAGCCAGGATGGCTGCATATGGAGAGGTGAGTCCTTACAATGTCCAAAGGTGCGAACGTCACACAGCACTAAGCACTGATCCAACACAAACTCACACCAGGGTTGCCGGTACTTTTGATGATTTAAAGTACCCTTCCACCAGATCAGGCCTTGCCTATCTCGCCCATGGATTAGATTATTACCACATTGTCAGAGACCACATAAAACTTGAAGCCATCATGAAGTCCTCTATGCTTTTGCATCGTTGTCCACAGCATCTACACTCAGTCGCGCAGCTGAAAGTTCAGTGCGCTAAAAAAAGGGTCCAACAAACAGCAGGGAAGTGTGATCAGTCGGAGATGGTGGAGGGAGAGAAACTGGGAGCCAGCTCAGCATATGTTCAGCTCAGGTCTATCCCTGTCAGATAGAGAGGGTTTTGGAAAGGGTTTATGGACATGGATGCACCAGGGCAGCGTTGCCGGCAGAGCCACCTGATGATAGAGCAAGGCAGGATTTTGGGGGAAGCAGACCAGCCCCTCTCCTGTACAAGCTCTGAACCAAACGATGCTTCTTGTTAACATAAATGATGGAGAAAGGAGAATTTTCCGTCCCAGGTAATGCATTCTTCACGCTCCCAAAAGCCATCTCTGGGGTGACGAGCCCCCAGCAAGACTCAAGGGGATGCTGTCCCATGGGGGGTCAGGGAAAGAGCGTGAACTGGCACCCCCTCCCCAGGCAGAGCAGGGGGAGGATTTGCTCCCCTGCAAAGGATGTTGGGGGGTAGGTGAAGATCGGTGCCTCGTTACTGGAGTCAAAAAATGCCACTCGCCCTGCCTCGTAGTCCAGGTAAATCCCAATCACCTTGGGGGCAGCAAGCAGGGAGATGGGGATGGTAGGAGAAGTGAGAGCCTGGTACTGGCTCCCACACTGCCCCACCGCCCAGATCCCCACCTTGGGGTTGACGCTGATCCGTCCCTTCCTCCTCACCGACTCCTTGGCCACTCCAACAGCCCAGGCTTCCCCATCGCCCACCTCCACCTCCCAGTAATGCCTCCCCGCACTGAAACCCTGGCAGCCCAAGACACAGCGAGATGAGTCAAAGCGCTTGGGATTGTCGGGGACAGGCTGGCGGGTGTCTTCCCATCTCACCCGCTTGCGATCCTCAGACAGGACGAGCCGGGGATGCGCTGTCTCTGGATCCAGTGTCAAACTTACTGGGGACAAAGAGAAGATGAGCGTCACAGGCACAGCTCGCTCCTCAAGGGCATTAGGGTCATGTTTTCCCCATCTTCCCCTTGGGATGTTCCAGGTCCCAGTCCCTGTTTGCTGGAGCAGAGCAGGAACGGTTTTATGCCCACGAGCAAGATTGGAAGAGTAGAAAAGACAGCCAGCTCTTGATCTGGAGTAAAAGTAAGGCTTTGAAGTGTAGTTATTTTTGCTGGGAGTCTCCAGGCCGTTGAAAAGAGGAAAGAAATACTCAGGTGTCCCATGACTTTCCTTTTTTAAGCTCCCATGTGGAAATGTTTGCAATTTTTCACCTTTGGTCTCATTCAGTGAGGTGATTTCCAAAGGTGACACTGACCCTACGTGAGGTCCCACAGCACCCCAACACTTACCATGGTCCCCGAGCTCTGCTGGGAGGCAAACTCACCCTCTCTCACGTAATCAACCAAGGCAATTGCTTCTTGCTATGCTAATATGGATGCAGCTCTGCAGGGTATGTTGGAAGTATCTCTCCATGGCATTTCACCAGGTCTTCTCCTACCTAGCTGAAATCTCTTTCCTTAGATTCGCTGCAGACCGACCCAGCACAACCTCAAACCCTCTCCTCCCCAATTTCTCTGTACCTTGAAATTTCATCAGCATCTCTTTGAGGGCAGCATTTTTCTGAGGAAGACCAGTGGGTTTCTCTCCCAGCTCAGGTGATGTCTCTGCTGGCTTCTGGGCACCATCCATCTCAAACCTGGAAAGAAGGAAAACCTTTCTAATAATACTTCCTTCACTCATAATTGCCATTACGCACTGACCAATTTTCAGCTGGGATTTCTTATAAAGAAATAAATAATAGTAGGACTAGAGCAAAGGCTTGGTCCTAGGGCACTCATTAATAAGCTACCAAAGAAGGGTTTGCTGACCCAGAGTACATATCTATTTTGTCCCCAAACACCAGTGAAGAGTCCTGGGATGGTAAAGGCTTTCTGTCATGACCAGTAGCGCTCTACATCAAGGGAAATGCAGGCAACAAAAAATGCCTTTCTTTGCCCACTTTTGTCTTTCTGATAACCCACCTTCTCTATCCATGTCCAAAGAGGACATGAAGAGATCTGTTATAGGGGTGGAAGTTCATACTGGATTCCCTTCCACGTGGATGCACTCCTTAGTGTTCAAATATCTGCATATTTTTAGGTGCTGGCTTGCTGGTTTTGATGGGTTCACAAGTGAAAGCTCAGCCCTCCAGTAATCGGTAGTTTTGGATGGACTATAGAGAAGAAGCTGCAGGAGAGCTGGAGGTACCATCATCCCATCCAATACCTTTCCCTGGTCTTCAGCATCTTACTTGGACCTTTTGGGGTGTCCTAGTTGTCTCCTATATGTCTGTACAGTCCCTAGTACACCAGGATCATAAGTGGCTGGGGTTTCAGAGTCCATCAGTGTCACCACCGTAGAGATAAACAACATTAACATCGCGAGAACACAGGAAAGGAGCTGCAAACCTGCTCAAGATGTTTCTGCTGTCCTACAAAGGAAAGATGAGAGAAGGAGCATTAGGTCAGAGCAAAGTCAGCCTGATAGCAAACAACAAGCAGGTAGCGCAGGGCTGTGGGGTGACCTGGGGCAACTCAAGGCACTGCTCTGTCTGAATTATGGGTCTAAAATGAGTCCCTTAATAGTGATCTGCCTGCACGGTGTTTGCAGATCTGCTGTGAAGTTAGGTGAAGTCATGGCAACATCACTTGATGAGCAGCTCATTGTAGCTACCTGCCATCACCCACCACCTTTCATGTCCTTACTCTTGCAGTATGGGCGTTATTACTGCTAATGCACACCACTGCTTCAGCGTATTTGAACGTTTTAAATCAGGAGTTAACCAGAGCCTGGAGATGGGCTCAAGTGATGGATTTGGATGACTACCTAAAGACGAGATGAGTGCCTGTTGTTCCTCCACTGTGTACGAATTGGACAATTGGTTTGGATGTAGACATGTACAGCCAGATGGATTAATCCCATACTCATGTAAATAAGACAGTGATTTAAACAGACTGTGGTTGATTTAAAATATTCAAGTGGACAGTTGGACCATGCTTGTGATCACTGAAGAAAATAATTTAAAAAATAATTTTAAAAAAGCTTTGAAACATAAATTTTAAAAGAAGTATTTAGAATTAATTTGACTCCTGGACAGGTGACACCAGTGGTGGTAAATGCCAATGGTCTTCAGAGGGGCCTGAAGTCTCACCTGAAGGAACTCACACGCTGGCTGCTGACACTTCTCCTCCAGTTCATGGATCTGCTTGCCAATGGAGGAGATCTCCTCCAAGAGCCTGTTGATGTTCTCCTCCTGTCTCCTCATGATCTCCTGGTCCAGCTTTGCCAGCCGGTCCAAGAGGAGACGTTCCTGTCCCTCCACAAACTGGTGCAGCTCCTTGACTTCAGACACAACCTTCTGCCTCTCCATTTCCACTTGTTCCTGCAACGAGAACCGACGCACGCAAGGGAGAGGCAGGGCTGCGGACAGAAGTGGTTGAGAAAAATCGCAAAGGAGCAGATTTAATGTGATGACTTATAACACAGCCATAAATTCCAGTGCCCATTGCAGAGCAGAGGAATAATTAAGACAATTTTTTTTTGCCATTTCTAGGCTGAAGTTGCTGGCAAAGGACATATCCCATGGACTGTAATCTTTGTACCCGAAATGCTCCAGACCTTTGAACAGCAAGGGAAGACACAAAATAAAACCACGAACAGATTAGTCAGTGAAAGAGGTAAGTGAAATGGAAAACAAGGCAAGAAAGAAGAAATCAGGTGATTCCTATTTTCTGTATGTATTAACAGGGGGAATCTGGGAATGTGCCCCACTTGTGAGCAAACCGAGGAACCAAAATATCAGCAATAACCTGGCAAAATCCAACACACATTCCCAGCATGCTGACATACAAGGAGCAGGAAACATGGGGAAAATTTGAGTATTAAAAAATCTACCCTGGGGACAGGCTGTCACCACTGCCCAGACCTTACCCCAATGGAGAGGACATTCCCATGCAAGGGACCACGGAGATGTGATCTTTTGCCATGGCACATCTCGTGTCTCCACATCCACCACCATGGCCAGAGGGACAACCAAAAGGAAAAGGAGAAAGCCTTTGCCACCCAGGGATAGACACTTACAAGGAAGTGCAGGCTTTTCCCTTCCTCGGCCATTTTCAGCCCCAGCAGCTTTTCTCTCTTGTCCTTCAGGATCTGCACGTGAGCCTGGAATTTCTCCTGTGTGGAGAAGAAACACCTTGTTGGTGCTTTTTCTTCCTCTAGCTGGTCCATCCCTCTACCCTCATCCCACCTATCCAGGTTTATCTCCTACAAACTCAGATTCTTCCCTGTTTAATAAATGGCTCTGGAAATTCATAAACCCTGATTTCTGGGAGAGCAGGGCAGCCAGAGCAGGTTCCTTTTTCAAACAACCAGGGTGAAATTCATCGCATAGATTGGAAAAGACTCAGGCAAAGGACCAAATTGGCAGAAAAGGAGCTTTAAATGATTGGGGAGACCCTGCTGTCATCTGCTCAGGTTCAGCCTGTGCTCAGTGCTGACCCAGAACTTATAAGTTCTTATAAGCGTGGGCTGTTTCCTCAGTTCATCTGCCAAGGAATGTGCTTTGGATCACCAACCTCAAAGCCTGGATCAGACATTCGAGCCAGCTGATGGCAGGGAGACCGTACCCTCCATCACCCTTGTGCGGTGAGACCGGGGCTACATCACCTATCTGCGGTGAGAGCAAATTTTTTCTTCCCACCTTCAGCCAAATCACTTTTCACAACAACTAGCCCAAGCATGCAGTGAAACTGGAGCCCAGACCATTGACGTGCTGGAAAACCCAACCCTGCCTTGCAGACCAGCGCTGTGAGACCAGATTCTGTCCTGTAAATGTCCAAGACGAGACAACATAGCTGACCCTGCTTTGAGCAGGAGGTTGGGTTAGATGATCTCCTGGGCTCCTTTCCAGCATGATTTGTATGAAGACACCACAATGATATGGAAATGACAGCTTCAAGCAGTCGGGGTGACTAGCAATATAAGCAAGGGGCAGCAGAGAGCAGGCAGGGTGGGGGTGGCTGTAATCTAATGCTCATGCCAAGATGCGGAAAGCAGATTGAAAAGGGTAGAAGTCCAGATGTCTGCAAGCAGAGCAACCCATAGGGCAGCTCCCTGAGCCGGTCCCCTCCTCCTCCCTCGTCCCCACACCAGGCACAGAGACCTCCCCACCTTGTGCTCCTCCGCAGCCTCCTCGATGGGCACCACAGCGTGGACCCGGTGAGCCTGGGACTCTCTGCAAACCAGGCAGATGGGGGTCTGATCCTCCTCGCAGAAGAGTTTCAGAGCTTCCCGGTGCTTCTCGCACAGCCTCTCCCCCCCTGCCCCTCCTTTGGCTGCCTGCAAGCTCAGCCGCTTGGCTATCTCGATTATTTTTGCCAGCTCCCGGTTGGGTCTCAGGTTTCTCTGCGGGGCTGTCTCTTTGCACTGAGGGCAGGCGAAATTCTCCTCGGCTTCCTCCCAGCAACGAGTGATGCACGCCCGGCAGAAGTTGTGCCCGCAATGGATGGAGACGGGGTCTTGGAAGAAGCCCAGGCAGATGGAGCAGGAGGCTTCGTCGCGGAAACTTTCAGCAGGGCTGTCTGCAGCCATGGTCTTGTCAGTGAGGATGATGGGGCAGCTTTCGTTTTCCGCTCCGGCTGGTCTTGCCCGTTGGCTGCTCCCCTTCCTGCAGGTGTCTCGGGCCCCGAGGGAGGTGAAAGTGAGTGGCAGAGGAGTTTCGCTGCTGAGATGCACCAGGTTTTTCTCCAGGTTGTGACCGCTGCCGAGCAAAATGCTGCGCTGAGCAGCTGCAGAGGCGAAGGGAGAATCCGCTTTTCCCCAGGGACCCCGGTGGGTTGAAAAGAGATTAAATGGGAAATAAACATCCTTCATAATTTTCTGGTTTGTTAGACATCCACCTGCAGCTTCTCTATCACCCTCTGACCCCCTGCCCCCCCAAAATACCCAGGCAAATTGAGAGGTAGCCCAGGTCCCAAGCCTCCTCGTCGGGTCCAGCACCCAGAAACCAGTCTGGTTTCATTGCTCATTAATAAATGCACTTTTCATTTATTTATGGAAGGGCACAGCCATGGGAATAGAGTTTAAGCAAGTCCCCTGCTGAGAATAAGTATCTGTTCTTCAAGTTAAAACACTGTCCTGGTTTCAGCTGGGATAGAGTTAACTGTCTTCCCAGTAGCTGGTACAGTGCTATGTTTTGAGTTCAGTATGTGAAGAATGTTGATAACACGGATGTTTTCAGTTGTTGCTCAGTAGTGTTTAGACTATAGTCAAGGATTTTTCAGCTTCTCATGCCCAGCCAGGGCACCTGACCCAAACTGGCCAACAGTGTATTCCATACCATGGGACGTCCCATCTAGTTTAGGAACTGGGAAGGGGGGGGCAGGGAATCGCCGCTTGGGGACTGGCTGGGCGGGTGGTGAGCAATTGCCCTGCACATCATTTGTACATTTCAATCCTTTTATTACTACTGCTGTCATTTTATTAGTGTTATCATTATTAGTTTCTTCTTTTCTGTTCTATTAAACCGTTCTTATCTCAACCCAGGAGTTTTACTTCTTTTCCTGATTTTCTCCCCCATCCCACTGGATGGGGGGGGAGTGAGTGAGCGGCTGCGTGGTGCTTAGTTGTTGGCTGGGGTTAAACCACGGCAAACACCAAGACACATCCATCGCTGCTCATTTTGGCTCTTTATTATTTAGAATACCTAACTGCCGGCTTCACTGCTGTCCTGCCAGCGCCCTCATTTCTGTGTGTGTACATGCAGCTATAAATACTTTTACTGTTGCTTTCAATTCTCCTTTTAAACAGGGTGCCGTTTCTTTCATGGTTCAGGGCTGAGCCTGGAGTCAAGCAGTAGCCGATTACTACGCACCCTCTTATCTTTAATTTTCTTTTTCTTCCCAGCTTGCCTGCAATTAAGGAAAGGAGGGGATTTCCTTCCACCCTGTAAGTGAAATAACTTCATGACCAGCCATACCCCTCACTCAGTCTGCTCAGAAGCAGGTTCTCCTTCACCCAAGATCCCACCACTCTGCAGGAGAGCTTCCTTCAGCCCTCAGCCACTGCATTTTGGGGAAAACGGGTCATATTTCAGGAATGTCCTTCCAGCAATGGAAATCCCCCCTCCCATGGCTGCTTTTCAATTTGCAATGTCACTTTACTCCAGCTGCGCTGACCTTGCATGGTCGGTTGGGTGTCTGCCTGCATAAATGTGCTTTCACCCCATGAGCCTGCCCTTGCTTTTTGTGCATCAGTTTTTAAAAGCCTCGGCATCCTTGGTTTTCCTGCAAAGCCCCTCACCTTGAGCTGTAGCAATGAGCCCCTAAATCCACCAAGACCTCATCCCAAATTGGGATTCATAACACAAAAGTGGTAAATGTCCTCCTCTCTTCCCCTCCATCTCTCTGCAGCTCTCCTGGAGGGACAGCAACATCATTCTTCTTCCTCTTAGACAAGAAACCCCTAAATCACCCAATCCCATGGACCATCAGCCTGTGGATGAGCTGCTCCCGGTCCAAAGCCCTTTGCATGCTGAAGCGAATGGGACTTATTTGCATTGGGCTGAGGCTGGGTAACGAAGTGACACATTTTCTGAGAACATCAGTAAAAAATGCATCCGCTGTTATTTGTTTGCAAGGGTTTTTGGGGGTCATGATTTTCCGGTGCAGAGCTCCACACACATGAACACTCAGACTGAAACTTGTGGTATGGTTTCATACTCAAGGCACTTTTTTTTTTTTTTTTTTTTTTTTGTTGATCTGGAGTTCAGGGTTGATTTAGTGGGGAATGAGATGTGCAGAGACACTGGTGTTGGGATGGATACCCCTGAGGGACTGCTTGACTTTGACTTTTGCATTTAGGACATTGCTTTCTCTCCTGCTCTTCTTTGTCCTGCTGTTCCACAAGTGCTGGCAGCATCATCACCTCTGTCCCAGCACCAAAAGCCACGTTTCCTCCCCAACTACCTACGTGAGGCACATGATCAGAGTAATCTCCCAGCAATCACCTGCAGCAGCTTTGCTCTTTGCTGTGCCTCTTTGGGGCTTGAAGCAGAGCTTGATGTGCCTGGAAAAGCATCTCAAAACCCAGCAAAGGCAGTTGATTTTACCAAGCCCTAGGGGCACTGATGAGCATTAATGTCCCTAAGCAGCTCCACTTGGGACACCCCCACCCCCTGCCCATAGCCCAGGGTCTCTATTTAAGTTCAGTCCTGTGGTATGTTCCTTCTGCAAGCTGCCTTGGAGGAGCACCCATGCCTGGCTGTGGAGTCTGCTGATCCATCCCTTCATGATTCGTTACCCTAGTGCCCTCGGTAAGAGAATTCAGCAGAGGTTTGGTGCTGCCTCTCCCAGGATGGAGAAAATACGGGTGTTGGGAGGGTTATGCTAAGGGAGAGAATGAGAAGTGGGCAAAGCATCACTTGCCATGTCTAGATGATGCTGAACTTGATTTTAAATAGCAAAAAGCTATAGAGAAGGGAACCACAGAGCGTTCAAGCGTATCCATCTCTCTCAATATCAAACCTAAACCTTAAGGCAAAACTCACTAAAGGCTTGATTTGACTTTGTGGATAACCTGGCTCAGCTCCTAAAGCTGGGTTTGGTGTGGTTTTTTACAACTAAAGCCTTGCATTACAGCTGTCTATGCAGTAAAGTGGACTGGACATGAGGCAGGTTAAAAATAATGACACTCCTCTGCAAACGAGCCCTTAATTGGCTGTGTGTAATCAACAGGGACTATTAGTGACCATGGTCTCAAGAGGGAGCTGGAGGCTCTGTTTTGAAAGACAGGAAGACATCTGCTCAATGCCTCTGTGCAAGAGGGAAAAGAAAATTAGTAATCAAAGGTTTTTCTGTGGGATTCTGCTTAATTCCTTCAAGGCATAGATACAGGGCTGGGGACAACCACAATTAACCATCAGGCATAAACCACCCTGCCTCAGTTTTCTCTTTTCTTTGCATTGCGTGTTTTTGCTCCTGCTGCCTTTTCCCACAGTTTCAGAGTTAAATCTAAATACAGACCAGAGAAAGGGGTGCTTTTTCCTGTACATCTTGCTTTCAGGGGATCAGCCAGATGAGGGAACGGTTTGGGCTGAAAAATAGGTCCTTCTGGGAAAGGAATTACTTGTTTTCAGCCTAGCTGATGCCTGACTGTGTAGAGGTGGAGAGGGCAGGATGGTGATGGCCAAAGCTACAAATGGGTCAGTTCAAAAGGATGGTTCGAATGCTAAAGAGGTTCAAAGCCCCTCTGGTGCAGACAAGATTTTCCCAGAGGGATGTAAAGACTAAGTGCAGCTCTTCCCAACAGGGAGCAAGGGGATGAGGTTGCTCTTGGCTGGAGCATCCAGCCCCTTTTGTGCTGGAAATGGGATCCCTGGGGAGCTGGCATCTATCAGTACCTGGACAAATACCATGCTAATAAGCTGGGACTTGGGAATGGATCCTGATTTGCAATGCAGAAGGTGGGAGCAGTTTAATACCTGAGGCTGGCTGGAGGGAGGGAGGGAGGATTTGACAGAGGTGGGGGGAGGTGGCTGCAAATTTCCCAAGATTAGAGGGAGCTGGATGTGGTCCCATTTTCTACCTCCCTTTTCTGCTTTCCCCCCACCTCGGGCACTGTTTGCTGCAAAGGCAGAACCCATGCTGGCTCCGTGCCTGCCAGCAGCATTGGTATGCTGTGGAGGGGAGGACCAGACCTTCTCCCCATCCTGGGACCCTTCTCCCACTCCACATGGGTGCCCCTCAGCCCCCACTTCTGGCTTCATTCCTCCTCCTTCACCGTGCCTGTGATATGCAGCCTCCTATCCAAGCTGCCTTCAGCCTCACCTTTTCCATGGGTGCTCTTCCCCATCTTTTCCATGCCAAGCCCCCTCCTCAAATCCTCCTTGCTCCCATGCCCAGCCCCCTTCCAGGATGTGTGTCTCACCCTCAGACTCGGCAGGGCTCCCTTTTCCCATCCTTCCTCCCTGCCAGGCTGTGGGTCCTAGGAAACCCATATGGACCGCGGGTACCAGCTATTTTGGGAATGGGGACCACCCTGGGGGATGCAACCAGGAGGACTTTGGCCATCACCCGCTTTCTCCCTTCCCACCCAGGCGCAGCTCTGGCTCTGCCCACCCTGGGGGTGGCAAGAAGGGAAACGCCTTTCCCTCGCTTGGAGGAAAATGAAAGCAGCCGCTGTCTTGCAGCTCACATTGGGGGCCCCATGGCTGCGCCGAGCCCCACTGCGGAGCTCCCCAGCGAAGCCTCTTGCCCCATCTGCCTGGAGTATTTCCGAGACCCTGTCTCCATCCACTGCGGTCATAACTTTTGCCGGGCGTGCATTACCCGCTGCTGGGAGTGGTCCACGGCGAATTTCTCCTGCCCGCAGTGCCGGGAGACAGCACCAGAGAGAAACTTTCGGCCCAGCCGAGAGCTGGCACGGGTGCTCGAAATAGCCAAGCGGTTGAGTTTGCAGGCAGCCAGAGGGGAGACGGTTGAGGAGGAAGGATGCGAGAGGCACCAGGAGCCTCTGAAAGTCTTCTGCAAAGACGATGAAGCCTTCATCTGCGTGATCTGCCGGGAGTCCCGAGCTCACCGGGCTCACACGATGCTTCCTGTGCAGGATGCTGTCCAGGAATACAAGGTAAAGGGGATTTTTTTTCTATCTAGACGTGCACTAGGAGCCAGACCAGCACCATTAGGGCTTGATGTTCCCCTTGCAGCACATTACCATCAGGCTTGGAACATCTCACCCCCACCCAGGGCAGTAGGCTGGGGACAGAAACGTTACCCCCCGCTCTGCTCTTCCCCCCAGAGCAAACTGGCCCGTTTCAAAATGACAGCGTAGATCATGCATCAGTGCTTCTGCTGTCTCTGTTCTCATCTGAGAATGTGATGCTCTGTGGTTGAAGGGGTTGAGGTCTTAATCCCCTTCTCCCTGCTGCAAAATTCAAGACTTTGTCCAGCTCTGGTGCTTACTGCACATCTGCCAATCCCAAGATGCTCTCCAAACCAGCAGGAACATAGGTCAATAAAAAAGGGGGATATTTTCTTGCTGCATCAGTGAGTTAAATCAGCTCAGAGAAAAGATCCAGTGCAGGCAAGGGCTGGTGCAGAAAGCTTTTTCCACTATGTGGCATTTATTTCCATTTAAAGCATTCCCAGATCTTGAGCTCAGGATCCTTCTGGACCAGGAGGGACACCAGGAGAAGCTCTGGAGCTGACCACAGTACAATCCCCTCCCCAGAGTAATTTTTTTTTAGGCTGTCTCAATCTCCAGAGACATGGGGTGTTTGTTTTTTCTTCCCTCAGGGACAAATCCAGGCCCATCTGCAAGCCCTGAAGGAAGACAGAGACAAACTCCTGGGGTTTCGAGAGGTTGAGATGAGGAGAAGCTGGGAGTACTTGGTAAATGTTTTTATGAGGAGGGATGAGGGTCTGGATGTCTCTCTTTGGCTTTAGATGGCCGTGTGGGAGATCACCCTGCTCTGCCTTGGGGCTGGGGTCCCTTTCCAGGTACCAAACCAGACACTGCCTGAATTTTCACTGCATTGTAGGAAAAAATAACAGGCAGAACCTGGAGCTCTGCAGGCATTCAATTCCTGAATACAAAGCCAAAAAAAAAAAAAAAAAAGAATATAGGATACTTGAGACACTGACTATTTCCATGTGTGCATTCACTGGCACACATGGGACTTTGCTGCATCCTTCTCCACCCTCCTCTTCCCTTCTTGTGTCCCCTCCTCACAGGAGAAGACCGAAGCCGAACGGCAGAGGGTCTTCTCCAAGTTTGAAGGGTTGCGTCTCTTCCTGGAGGACCATGCCCGTCATCTGCTGGCTCAAGTGGGGGACCTGGAGAGGGACATTGAGAAAATGCAGGAAGAAAACATTACGAGTCTGACAAAGGAGATATCTCGTCTGGATACCTTGATCCAGGAGATGGAGGAGAAGTGTCAGCAACCAGCAAGCAAATTTCTGCAGGTGAGGGAGAAGGGAATGGAGCCAGGTTGTCACCGTCCAGGTCCAGGCTATTTTCTGGCTCTGGGTATTGCCCCATGATGCAGCCAAACCCAGGCTGTCCTGCTCCAAAGCTACATCCATGCTGTTGAGGTTTCAGTAGATGTTTTGCTGCCAAGACCCATTCACTGAGTTTCCCTTTCCCTCTCTTCCTTCCAGGACATCAGAGGCACCTTGAGCAGGTATGGGGCTTCCTGACTTTTCCTTCCATCCCAGGCTGGGGAGGGAGTTTGGACCTTGTGTTTGGCAGGACAGGTACAGGAAAGCCTTCACAAAACCTCACCCAGAAGTCAAATATTTGGCTTTGTGGCCAGAGGCTCTGAGCAAAGATGTCCCTACCCATCGCTGAATGTGCAGCAGGTTTATTAAAGCCTGCACCAGCTCCTCTGAGCTCTGGGTGTGCACAAAGGATTTCTTGGTCTCTCTCTGAGAAGATGCATCCTTATGTCTTCTTTCCATCCTCCTTCTCTAAGGTTTGAAAAGGAAAATTTCCAGCAGCCTCCATTGCTTCTTCCAGAGCTGGAAAAGAGAATCAGTCACTTCAGGGAGAAAAATATGGCTCTAGAGGAGACTCTGAGGAGCTTCCAAGGTATTGAGCATGGGCTGGGGACATGGAGCAATACCTGTGGGAGCATAAATTATATTTACTTAGAATATAAATTATATTTTATTGCATTTATATATGTGGCCTCAGCATGGCAGAACAACCTCTCTGTTTTCATGTTCACACTGATGTTACATCAGATAATGTCTCTTCTCCCCTCTTTAGACATCCTGATGTTTGAGCTGCCTGAAAAGAGTAAGTCCACATCTCCTGGAGATGAGGGAGTGGGAAGGCTGAGCCCAACATGGGATGGGCCGTGAGTTGGAGGGTCATCTGGGGAAGATGTTGCCATGTCTGAACAAAACAATGAATGGGGGGATGGGGTGGCAAAAACACCGTAAGGAGTCAGGGAATCCTCACCATTAATGTGTTGATGGATTAATTTCTTCCGATGGAGCTGCTAAGCTGCATGAAGACTGAGTCTGCCCCTCATGTCAGTATGTTCAGGGAACAAATGCCTAGTTTGGCTTTTTGGGCACTAAAAACTGGTAGGGGTCTCCTACTCATCTGCCTCGGGGCTTGTTCTCTTGCTCCCTTGGGAATCTTCTTCTGATACTTGCCAGGGTCCCGTGGGATGGGGAAAGCAACCAATGTCTGCCCCTGCAGCACAGGCAGAGCATCCCAAGCAATGGGATGGATGGTGCTGCAGGACCTCCCTGCTCTGCCCCAGCACCTGAGGCCATGGGAAATGGTTTCATTTACTTTGCTCTGCTCTCTGTCCCTTGCAGTGAAGGTAACCCTGGATCCATCCACAGCTCACCCCCAGCTCGTCGTGTCTGCGGATGGGAGGAGCGTGAGGTGGGAAGATGCCCAGCAGGACCCATCCGCTGAGGGGTTTGGCACCGATCCCTGCGTGCTGGGCTGCGAGGGCATCACCTCGGGGAGATGCTGCTGGGAGGTGGAGGTGACACCCAAAGGCTCCTGGGCTGTGGGGGTGGCCAGGGAGTCCCTGAAGAGGAGGACAGAGACTGCTGTGAGCCCGGAGATGGAGCTCTGGTCTATGGGTCTCTGTGAGGGTCAGTTTTGGGCTCTCACCTCCCTTGAGCGTATCCCGCTATACCAGATCCAGGTCCCCAGAAGGGTCCGGGTCTCCCTGGACTATGAGAAGGGTCAGGTGGCATTTTTTGATGCTGATAAGAGAGCCCTGATCTTCACTTTTGCAGCAGCTTCATTTAAAGGGGAGAGTATTCATCCCTGGTTCCTGGTGTGGAGCAAGGGCTCCCAGATCACATTGTGTCCCTGAAGCTGTCCCTTCTTACCCAAACACAAGCTTTATGTCCCCAACATCCCTATTTCCAGCACTTTGGAGAACTTCTGTCTACTAAATTCCTAGTTGGCCTTTCTGGCCTCTCTTCCCATCCTCAGTGATCCCAAAGGGTTGAGCATCTCTGTGGGTCAGCATCTCAAATGGTCATCCCCAAACTGGGCCATCAATGGCTGACAAATGGAACTACATATGCCCCACAGCATCTTGCACCAGCCTGACTGCTTCCCTGGTCTTATGGTTTTAGATGAAGTAAAAAGATTTACATGCTGCAATGTTCTTCTCTGCCTGGTTATTTGCTGCTTCTGGATGTCAGGTTCAAGGAGGAGGCAACTGGAGTTTTAGTTGACTAAAATCCCATTCCTGATATTTGCACAAAGCCTGTGAGTGCCTGCACCCAGAAGGGTCCACAAGCCCCATGCTGGTGACCTAGGGACATCCCTGGAAGCCATGGGCCACACTGCTCTCCTGTCTACTGGCAGTCCCAACCAGAAGGAAAGACACAGAGGAGAAAATCATGTATTTTTTTATTATTAATGATCTACAGCATGGGGTTTCAAATATCAGTTGTTGGAGGAGAAGAGAGGAAAGAGTTGAGGCTCAGGAGCAGCTTTGCCATGTGTGAACTTCCTATCAGCAAAGGTGCCATGCTGGTGAGACTCCCCCCCCTTGCAGCTTTGGGATTAACCTCTCCTGACACCAGAAACTCACAGAGCAGATGTCTGCATCTGAACTGGCCACCACAGGATCCTTTATAGGGAGAAACTGTCTGGTGTAGGGCAATTGCACCCATTGGGAGGTTGGGGGGGGGGTAAAGGTAAAGTTTGGACACCTTGGTTTGGAGGTGACCAGCTCAGATGGGGACATCTATACTTAATCAGGCACACCTTGGGAAAATTTGCCTTTCTACTACTGTCACTCTGATTTTTTTTTTTTTTTTTCCCCTTTTCCCATGGTTGCCCCAGGGTCCCCTCCCCAGAGCTTTTCCATTCTCTTTGCCTCATTTCTCTCAGGCTTCTCTCTCTTCCCTGTGCATCAATCACTCAATTTCATGGGGAAGAAAGAAACACAAAAGCAAAAATCCCCATTTCTTCTGTTCCCCATGGCCTAGGGGGGGCACAAGGTTGTCCCCTGAGGCTATAAAAAGTGGGGGAGACACTGCTCTCTGTCTCAGGGACACAGCCTGAGCTGGGACCTGGCCCCCACCACCCAGAGCCATGGGCGGACCCTCTCCCCGGTGAAGGAGGCACGTGAAAAGATGAACATAAGCCCCCCCTCATCCGCATCGAAAAATGCCACCGTCCCTCCAGTGTAGTCCAGGTGGACGCTGACCCGCCGGGGCACCCAGCGGAGGGGTAGCAGGGTCACCTTGCGGGTGGTGAGCGCCCGGATTTGTCCCCCCCACTTCTCTACCCCCCAAATCCCTCCTTGGGGGCAGAGGCTGAGATGCCCCTTCCGACGAATGGAGTCACGGGCCACCCCCACAGCCCAATCCCCCCCGTCCCCCACCTCCACCTCCCAACAATGCCGGCCAGCCACGAAACCCTGGCAGCCCAGCACGAAGGGCCAGTAGTCAAATCGCTCAGGGTTATCAGGCAGGTCCCGTCGTCCTTCCCCGCGTCTCACGCTCTTATGGTCCTCGGAGAGGATGAGGTCGGGATGAGCCGTGTCAGGGTCCAGGGTCACGATGGCTGTGGGGTGGGGGACAGGGGTGTCAGAAGCAGGGCTGAGCCCCCTGGGGATGTGGGGGGCTTGGAGGGGGCCAGCAGGACCCAGGCTGGCATCCAAGGGGCAAAAGCATCCCAAGACAGAAGCATCCCTGACATGAGGAAGGGTGCTGTACATGAAGCAAAAAAGCTGTTTTTAACCCCCAAAAACCAAAAAGGAAAGGCACACAGTAATGGCAACAGGCTCATGCAGAAATCCCTGGAGACTTTATGCTATGTCAGGCCAAAAACAAATGTTGAGGAGAGAAAAAAAATGAAGGGAAGCGATACGTGGGATGTAAACCAGGAAAGTCTTGAGCAGGTTGTCTCTTACAGCGACCACAGGACAAGACCAGACTGGTTTGGCTGAGCATGTGGTTTAAAAAAAAAAAAGAGCTAAAACCTGAAGACAGGGTGATGAATTAGGTCGGTCTGTTTCTGTATTTGTTTCATGGAAATAGTTAGGTTTCAAGGCAAGAGCTCTGCCCTGGGGTGGGCTTTCCTCCAGAATTACGCAGAGGCTTCAGCTGCAGGGCTGAGAAAACTTGTTGGGTTGCCCTAATTTTCGTATTCTTCCTTCAGCATCTATTTTTGGCCACTTTGGGCTAGGTGCACCTTCATCTAACAGGTACAGCTGCTCTTGCGTTCTCATGCTCAGCAAAAGCCAATTTTGGGAAAGGCTAGGCTGGAGGGGGAGCAGGGCCAGAGAGCAGCCCATCCTTCATCCATGAGCATCCTTCAGGAATTAGGGCAAAACATTTATAACTAAGAGACTGATAAATGAGGCATTAAGGGGGTATCAAATAGTCATTTCTTCTGACCAGGAAAAGCCCTTTGCTCTTCCTCTCCTCCATCTCAGGGTTTCTCTCTCCAGTATTTCTGTTCCCAAAGTATATCCAGAATGAACTAAGGGCAGATCAGCTCTTCCAGCTCTCCCCAAAATATGCCTAGTCTATTTTTTTCCTCCTCCTCCAGCCTTTCTCAGTACCTTGTAGCTTCTTCAGAGTTTCCTTCAGAGCACTGTTCCTCCATGAGAAGTGACAGACTCTCTCCTCTGACTCTGGAGAAACATCCACTGGCAGCTGGAAAGTCACTTTCCCACACCTGGGAAAAAAAAAAACCAAACAACTTACACTTTTTGGAATGATTGTCATCATTTCAGGAAATCTGATGCCACCAGAAATGAGGTGATGGTATTGCTAGAATGTTGTTTTTTTTTTTTAGTCTCACCTCCTTGGCATCTCAAACCTCAAGGAAAGTGAAGGCCAAATTTCCCTGTTGGATCAATCTTTTTTTTAACTTTATTTTTTATGTAGACCATGAGAAAGGTCCTGGTTGGGAGGACTGGGCTAGAGAAAAGAGCCAAAACTCTGCAGTGAAATTAAAGCCAGCCTTTGCCAATGTGGAGGTCATTTTGAGACTAAAACTCCTTTGATTAGCGCATCCCCTGAAACGTTCAAGAGACAAGCATGTAGCGATGGTACCCAAAATACCCTTCCTGACTCCCACATTTTCCCTGAAGCAAAGGTGTATTCAGCAGCCACCAATGAGTTTTCTCCTCCATGGTCTTTGCTCTTTGAAAAGCTCAAGAAACAGCCTTTCAGAGAGGCCACATACCTGCTGATGGTGCTTTTCACATCCTAGGGAAAGGAGAGAGAAAGAGAAAAGGAAGCTCAGCATGAACTTTTCTGCTTAAATCACAGCAATGTTGTATTATTTAGTTGGGGATGGACCTCTTGGGTCCCAGCTTCAACCCTCTGCTCAATGCTGGGTCCAGGCAAGTTCTGAATACATGGAAGGATGGAAATGCCCACATCTAGAGGGACCCTGAATCAGGGAGGCACCATGCTAACAAGGAAAACTTTTTTTCCCCAAATCTAGAAAAAAAAAAAATATCTTGCTGCAGTCTGTGCTAGTTGCCTCTCATCCTTTCACTGGCCACTTCTGAGACACTGCCTCTGTCTCCTCCATAATCTCATTAGACCATTGCAGAGTACCAGGGCCCCCAGCAGAACTAATAGACATTAATGGCCCTGATCAGCCTGACCTGAGACACCACCCACCCCCTGCCCATGGCCCAGGGGCTCTATTTAAGCTCAGTCCTGGGGTAGTTAGTCCTTTCGCAAGTTGTCTTGGAGGAACATGACTGTGGACCCTGCTGATTCACCCCACAGGCTGCATTCCCAGCTTGCCTTCAGCCCTGCCTCCTGCCCACAGACCTACCTGATGTTTTGGGCTGCCCTGCCCTGCCCTGCTCCCCTCTCTCAGGTACCGCAAAGATGGGGTGAAGGCTGGTGACGCTCTTGCTCCCTACGCTATCATGCCCAGCTCCCCATCCCGTAGGGAGCCACCAGCCATCACTATTCCCTCCCACAGACAGTGATTTCATTCCCTTTTTTTTTTCTTCCATCTTTCCAGGCTGCAAATCCCCCCCTCCTCATGCCCTTGGGGTTTTCAAGTCTACAAAGGGAATAGGAGCAAACCAGAACTAGGAAAGCCCAACTCATTAAGCCAGTAGCTACCTGGTGGGGAGGACCACCCCCCCCTACAATTTTCCATTGAAAAGCTGTAAACTGGATGAATCCACTCACCAATGGCTGATTCTTCTCTTCCTGCCCTTGTGTTGGGGTATCTAGCTGGGAAATCTCCTCTGAGGGTTTGGTGGCATTTTTTGCCTGCCTCTTCTCAATCTCATTTTTCAGGTCTTCCAGCTGTGAAAGCAAGAAGAGCTCATGTCCTCCTGGGACCTGCAGCATGTCTAAAATCTGAGCACAGTCTGCCAGGGTTCGGCTTCTGTCCTCCCCTTTTAAGATGCAAAGGAGCAGTGGGATGGGAAATACTATGAGGAATCCATGGAAAGGCATTTCCCACAGGAGATCACCCATGAACCAAAATGCCTACTAATTTTTCTTGAATTCCTGGAGAAATCTGGGTGGAAAAAAAAATCAAACCTGATGCAAAAAAGCAACACAGGTTTGGGAGGAGAGATACTGATAAAAGCTACAAACACACTTGCATGAACTTGGGCAGAAAGCCATGATATTCCTGCACTTACCAGCACAGCAGTGGTGTAAAGCAACTGAAAATGATCTAAAGAAATGATCCTAAAGTCAGTGTATTACTGTCCAGGGACTTAAGAGGTCAGAGAGGTTGACACCTACCAGATCCTCCAGTTTTCTGCACTCCAGGGTAGCTGTCCTTCCTCGGAGACCTTCTCTCTCTTCCTTCAGAAAACTTAATATCTGCCTGAATTTCTTCCAAAGTGAACTAAAAAAAACCTGTTGGTTTTATCCCTTTGATGGGGCTGTACCTTTCTCTTCTTGTTCCTTCCCAGTCCTGGATAAAACTGCGGCACGGATGCGTTGAGCCTGTGAGTCAGCTCTTCGTGCCATGTCTCCTGGGCAGGAGGTGGTGACACCCTTGGCCTGATGTGCTCGGAGCATCATGTTTCTCGCTTGTCAATCTTCCAGCTTTTTATTCTGGGGAGCTGTTGAGGGCTGTCACCTCACTGCTTTTGTCCTCCTCTTTTTAGGGCTGGGCGCTAGGCAAAACCATCAACCCTCCCAGAAAAGCGCTGGAGGCAAATTCAGGCTGCCAGGAGGGTGGGGAGCTCTTGAGGCTTGGTGGGACCATGGGTGGGGAAAGCATAAGAAAACAGGGCGGGAAATGTGCAGCCAGAACTTTGTAGGTGCTGGAAGAAGGGCTGTGACTCAATGTGCTTAAAGGAGCACAAGTTGGGTTCCTTGGCACTCCTGCCATGAATGTGCCTATAGCCACCCATCACTACATGACCTCCCAGAAGCACCGTCCTGGCTCTGAGCTCACAGGGAAATGTTTCTAAGGAATTTATAACCCACTGCTCCTTTTTTAAGCTCCATGGTTAAATATATATATTTTTTTTTGCATGGCAGCAACCGGGATTTTGAGACAGGGTCACCGTGACCTAGCTGAAGGGCTACCAACTGCGATAACTCTCCCAGCTCAATTGCTCAGCCGGGTTTGGAGATGCAAGTCTCGTTTCCAGCAAACTATTCCCATCAGGAAGAGCCATAGGGGAGTAACTTGCTCCAGGAACACTAGGACTGGAAGCAAACGCCCTGCAACCGCTTGCCAGGGAAGCATGGCCTGGAGTGAGCAGGTTGGGAGGCAATCAATCCTGCCAGATGCAGGAGGTGGGTGCAACCGAATGAATGTTGGCATCTAATGAGACACCTCCGTCTGAGCTGGGCTGCTTTGCTCTTCGGCAGATAGTGGCTCTGCACCATCGGCACAGCCTAGGGCACAGCTCCTTTCATCTCAAAACTAGGTGCCTATGGTTGGGCAAATGAGTTGCACCCTAAAAGCGTCTACAGAGCCTGGAAAACCAGCTGGGGCGGAGACATCTGCATCGCATATTTCTAGAGTGAAGGGACACCCTGGAAGAGAGGTGGAGCTGGGAGAGAGGTGCATGGAGATCAGAGACATGGAGGGACCCTGTGGCCCTGAAAGAGTCGGAAAAACATTGTTTTCTACCTCCAAGGAAAGCACAGACTTTTACTGGGACCTGGTGTCTGTGCCTTGTGCTTCTCAGCAAGTGCCTCTGAGAGGAGTGTGGTGGGACCACGGTAGTTCAGGGATCTCCAGCAACCCACAAGCTTGTCCTTGCAAAACAGCTCAAGAGCTTTTCCCTTGATTCACCCAGGTTGTTTTTTTCTTTGGTCCTTCCTGCACCTACAGCCTGTATATTTGTATTCCCCTCTACCTTTCCCAGCTGGGCTTGGATCTGTGTCTGGACATGGATCATACTCCTCCCCAGCAGAGATGTGGCAAAGGCAAAGGGGATGAGATGGGAGAAAGAGCAAAAAGTACTCAAGGCTGTTTGCTCAAAAGTCTTTCCCAGTAGCCCTGATTGCCCGTTTTTAATAAATCCTCATGCCTGAGCTCCTGCAGTGATTTCAGGTTGGCTCTGCAGAAAGCAGATATCTATCCTGCAGTGGGATCCCCCATGTTTCCCAACTGATGTGACCAAGTGACAGTGATGCCCCAGACTAAGGAGCATGGATAGAGGGGAGATGTCACAGCGTGACAAAGAGCACCGAAATACCAGCTGTAAGTTTGCCCTCAATGGGACCCATGGAAATGGTGAGATGGGACTTCATCACAGGGTGCCCACTCATATCTCGTCTGTTATTCTGAGCCCAACATCACCCGCTCCCTCCCACTCTCGCTTCTAGTTCCTCTTCTTGGTTCTGTAATCAATAACGTGTATTTATTTCAGTGGTGCCTCTTCCTCTTTTGGGTTTCCTCAGAAGAAAATCAGCAGTTTTTGAGGGAATCAATGCAGGTGAATCAGGCAAAAATGCCAGAATTTGTATTTTACCTATCCACTCCACCTACTTTTATAGTTGAGGAATATCTAACTGGCACAGCCACAGCAGCCTCCTGTACAACTTGTCCCACCTCGTCCCTCCTGAACAGCCAACAGGGAGAAACAGGCTTTTCTTGGGAGTTATCCAGGAAGCTGGACATGTATAATGGTGTGGAAAATTGCATTCCAGATGGGTTCATTTCCCTTCACTGCCTGCAAAGGGGGCTTGAATGACTGGAGGTCCATCACGAGAAGGTGGAAAGGTAAGCAAGGTGTCCCCATCCTGTGCAGCTTTTCTTAATCTTGCTGATCCAAAGGCTAAGAAATCCAGAATAATACATCCATAGCAAGGCAGAAAGTGGACAATGCAAAACAAAATGTTCTTTTATTTAAAATAATTATCAGAAATCTAGACAGAGATAAAGACCAGCTCCCCAAACCAAGCTAGTTTGTAGTGAAAGGCCACCTCCCTTGGCAGAACAGACTCTGGATCTGCCTTGCAATTGATGTCAGAAAGAAAACACTTCGGAAAGAGGTAAAAGCAGAGGATTTGGTCCGTTAAAGGCAAAATGAATTTTAAAAGGCCTCACGTTTGGAAGTCCTGAGTGCTCTCCATCCTTGATCAACCCCTCAGTGTTCTGACTCCATGACCTTGTACCTGCTGATCCTTCCTCCTCACTGCTGTCTGCTGGTGTCCCCATCTCCCCATCCTTGCTGTACAGGCGCCACCCCAAAGCTCCCAATGGAGATGGACATGAGAGAGGAGCAGCAGGTTGTCTCAGCGAGATGCTCTAGCAAGCACAGCAAACAGGTGGCATCACACAGGAGATGTCCCTTTCATTAAGGTCTGATTGACAGACATCTCAAGGACAGATCTGGAGGGGAAACCTGAATCCTACCCAGTCCAGAGGGGACATCAGCTGCCCAGTCATGGACTGGTCCTCTGAGGGTGGGATTTGGGTGATTTCTTGCAAACGAGCCCCCATCCCCATCTTGAACCAGGGGAAGACCCTCTCCCCATTGAACAAGGCTCTGGTATAAACCAAGATGGGAGCATCATCATCTGCACTGAAAAATGCCACCCGCCCCCCTTCATAGTCCAAGGAGACCCGTATCCTCCTGGGAAGTGGGTTCAGGTGCAGGTTGGCACGGGGGGATGCGAGTGAGTAATAAGCCTCCAGCGCCCAGACCCCCTCCTTGGGGGTGAGGCTCATCGGTCCCTTCCTCTTGACCGATGCTCGGGCCACCCCCAGGGCCCAGACACCCCCCTGCCCCACGTCCACCTCCCAGAAATGTCTCCCTGAGGTGAAGCCCTCACAGCCCAGCACGCAGGGTTCGAAGTCAAATCTCTCTGGGTTGTCCGGGAGGTCTTGCTGGGTCAGTTGGCCCCTGGCTTGTTTTCGGTCCTCGGAGAGGTAGAGGTTGGGGTGAGCTGTGGCTGGGTCCAGGGTCACGTTGGCTGCAGGACAAGGGAGAACCAGAGTACTGGATGTAGGGCTTGGCCCCAGGAGAGGCTGGAGATGTTTCTTCTCCTCCCAGCATCTGGGACCAGCCCCACTCCCCTGCTTCTCCCAGCTTTGAATGTTTCACTGAGCATCAAGGGCAGGTCTGGGACTGGCACTACCCTTGGGGTCCCCTGGGTGAAAGGAGAAGGGGGGGAGAGGAAAAAGCATGGAGCAGAGGCACGGGGAGGGGATGGTGGGAAATTAATGGGGAGGGAAGGGGAAGCACAAATGCTCTTCTCAGCATTCCCTTTCTTTGGGTCCCAGAGGGGCATTTGGCTTTATTAGGACCATATCTCACTCCCCGGATACACCAGGAGCATCAACAGCAGAATGCTGTCACCCTTCCCTTCCTCTCTCTGGGGGGATTGCATTGTTTTTTCCACAGGAATTTCTTCCACAAGCCAAAACCCCGTTTTCTCCCACCCACTACCATTGACTTACTTGGCTCTTGCAATTTAAACATCAGGCCGTCTAAAGAGGAGAGAGATTTCATGGTATCAGGTTTATGTGTTGGGCAAACTGGCTGCAGCTTAGCTTTATTGCACAGGCGGGGGAGGTGAAACAGCTAACGGGAGACTTGAGAGCGGAAATACTGTGTGAGGGCTTGGCTGGGTGCAAAGGCTCTGGGTTGACTTGCTCTGGTGCAGATATTGAAGCTGTGATAGCTATACAACTCTCCCAAAGCCAGGGGAGATGAACCTCCTGGCAAAGGTAAACTCATCTCCAAGAGACACTGCAATGGATTTCTCCCCCTGTTGTAGCATCCCCTCCCGGCTTTGTACCCACATGAACTTTAATTTTCCCACCAGCTTGGAAGTGATGGGAACAACTGCACCAGCAGCTCTGTTTGAATTTGCTTTTCTTGTGGGACAGGGGAGAGGACATTCCTTTGCTGAGCTTGTTTTTCTCTCCTCTCCACTTCCCGATTATTTTTGCCCCAGGAAAAACTGTCAGTGTCCTTCTCTAGTTAAAACTTTCAGCTGCATTTATTTACAACAGTTACTAGGTGGGTTTTGCACTAGCAGCCAGCACACAAGAACCCAGTTTCTCACAGATATCAGGCACACAAGGCAACGTGCCCTCTCCTAACCCTGCTCAGTACCTTGGCATTTCCTCAGTGTGCCTCTCACAAGGATGTTTCTCTGAACAAAGTCCTCAAGCCTTCTTTCCAGATCGGAGGAAATCTCCACCGGAGGGTTGAACTGCATCATCTCACAACTGCAAAGAGAGCAGAAGAGGGCAAAACCCATATGCAATATGTTTGATTGCTCATTTTGTTCTCATTAAATAATTCAGGAGAAGCTATGGGACGGGCTGAGGATACTTATCCAGGAGCAAATAAAATCCCCCTTTTCCCTGCCCTGTTTCTTTGCAGTTTGTTTCCCCCAGGCAGTCGCTGAGCAGATGTTTCTGAACACAAAGCACAGCTGTGGGAGGCCGAGCTATCGATTGCATCCATCTGGCTTGAGACCCTGACCTCAGGATTCACCCAGGTGGCATCCAGAACCTCTCCAAGCATCAGAGTGTGGGTAAAGTGAGAAGGAGCCACATTACCTGTTTAAGAGTCTTCTGATGTCCTAAAGCAGGGAAGAGAGAGGAGGAAAGACAGTTGGGGAAGAGGAACAACAAGTGTATCTTCTAACAAAAGTTATGTATTTTCATGTCAATGCAGTAGCAAAGAAGGACCCCACCCACAGGATGATCCCACCTGCAGCAATGCTAGAAGACACCAGGGGGTTCCCATGGGGCTGAATTTGGGCTCCTGGGTCTCAGGCTTTGCTCTATCCCTCCTTTCCCCACCAGCCCTGATGCTTTGGGCTCTCACCTGCAGGAATTGGCTCGCCGGCTGCTGGAATTTCCCCTCCATCTCCCAGATCAGGGTGTCAAGGTGGGACATCTCTTCTGAGACCTTTGCCACTGCTTCATCCTGGATCCTGGTGATGGCCCTGTCCAGGTCTATCAGCTGGGTCAGGAGGAGGCGCTCTTGGTCCTTCAAAAATTGGTTTAATTGCTCAAATTCACACACTATCTTCTTCCCTTCAGTTTTGGTTTTCTCCTGCCAGGATCAGAGATGAGGGCAAAGGGGATGAAAGGAGGGCAGGAGACCTCCCCACAGAGCAGAAGGCATGGTGTGACCTCTCTACGACTCTAGCACCTGAAACACTGGCAAAAACTTCCCTCGTGGATTATCATTACATCATTCTAGTTTCTATTAGTGTCACATCTCTAAGGCTGACACAGTCTGTGGGGCTGCAAGAACCCCAGACCTTTGCAGAAGGAATCACAGTAGCCTCAGGTGAAGCTCTGCAAGATGGGCAGGAGATGGTGGGAGCTACAGAAGAATCCCACCATGCCCAAGAAAAACAGATTAATGCTTCAAGGCCACCCGGCTGGTCTCAGGAGACCATGTCCTCAGTGATATTCAGTCAACACAAGGGTGAATTTAACAGCAAACCCTCTTGCTGGGGATTTAGGTAGTAGCAGGGACTATTCAGGAGGCTTAGCCTGGAAGCAAAACCAAAAGATGCAGCCTCAACTGGGCTCTATAAGAGGGAGATTAATAGAGTTTAGGGGGGGTGGAAACCTTCCAGCCCATCTCTACACCAGGCTGAGAGCTGCCTGCCCCCCTAGCTCCCTTGCAAAGGAGCTGCAATGTTATCTCCCCAGTGCAGGCTCCAGCTAATGTGAAAACCTAGCTGATAAACACAGGGTTGGCTGGTGCCCAGAGCAAATGGCACAACACTCTGCAAACCAAATATGCAAGATCTGGCCTCAAAATACACCAGCAATGCTGGGGTGGAGTGAGAGACCCACGCTCCCCCAGGCTTCTGCTGGAGGGCACCTACCAGGTACGAGCTCTTCCTTACTCCAGTTTTTCTGCTTTCCAGGTATTTTTCTCTCTCCTCCTTCAAAGCCTGTAGGCGGGCTTGGATTTCTTCCTACAGAAAAAGACAATATGTTCTTGGAGGAGCTGAGAAAAATCCTTTTTATCCACTAAAATTACTTCTGCCTTCATCTTAGATGGGAAAGGCTTTGCCTAAACACTGGCTCTTCTGCAAGGAGTGGAACTGGAGGAGGAAGAAGGTCCAAAAGTGACCTATGGTGTTCTGAAGATCTGTGCAAAGAAAATGCAACCTGCAAACACAAACCTCACTGCAAGCACAGGGAAAAAAAATCTGCAGAAGTGCGAAACACCAACAGTAATCAATAGCCCATGTCCTGGAAGCATGTAAGAGCAAGATAAGTGCACAGTGAGATTTCCCTCAAAAACACTCACAGCCTCCAGAAATTGGTGGCTCTGGGACAAATATCTCTGTATTTAATAACCTTCAGTGGATTTGTTTAGCATGCATTTATAGAAGTGCTTTCTGAACCCACAGAAACCTTCAGCATCAGCAACATCTTGCAGCAAGGAGTTCCTCCTGTTAACGCTGCACGATGTTGCACTGTGTTTGCATGACTCTGCCAAGTGCTTGGCTTTTTGGTGAGATGATGAGAACAGGTTTGGGTCAGCAGAAAACAAAAGGATCAGAGAAAGAAGAGACAGGAAAAAGTTATTTCTCTGTATTTGAACAGAGTGAAACAGAGAAGAAAGAGTGAATAGGGGAACAAATATGCAAAATTGCCTTCAATAATTGATTTAACCAAGCAAAAAAAAATCAGGAATTCTTAGGCATTTTTACATATTTTGAATATTTATTGTTGTCAGTATTTCAGTACAGTTGAGTCGACAGCAGATTTCAAAGAGGAAAAAGGCTAACAAGGTTGGGGTTTTTTTTATTTCTCCCAGGCTGTTGGCAAAGATCAATAAATTAAAGGGGACGACCTTATAGGAACATTGCAAAAAACAAATATCCATGCAGTAAAATGCAAACAGGAAGCACATGAGTAAGTGACACCCAAAGGTCCCTGTTTGCAGCTGCACCACGGAGGGGCACAGAGAGCGGATGCACCTGAACTGCTGTACTTTGCCCCTGGAAAGGGATTTTCTGTGAGGTGGGGAGGTGCAAGCATGTCCCCCCAGGCTTTACCTTATATTCCTGGGCAGCTTCTTCGACAGGGACCACGGTGTGGAAGCGGTGAGCCTGGGACCTGTCACACACCATGCAGATGGGCTGCTGGTCGTCCTTGCAGAAGAGCTTCAGAGCCTCCTGGTGCTGCCCACACAAATTCTCCCATCCCACTGCTCCTTCTCCTGCCCGCAAGTTCAGCTGCCTGGCAATTTTGGCAATATTTGCCAGCTCCCTGCTGGGACGGAAACTCTTCTGCAAAGCCGTCTGCCTGCACTGCGGGCAGGAGAAATGTGACTCCAGCCCTTCCCAGCAGTGGGTGATGCACGCCTGGCAGAAGTTATGGCCACAGTGGATGGAGACGGGGTCTTGGAAATAACCCAGGCAGATGGAGCAAGTGGCTTCGCTGTGCAGGCTTTCCACTGGACTCTGCATAGCCATGGCTCTTCCCAACCTACCTCTGGGAGAGGATCAAATAAGCTTCACTTTGCAGGAAGAAGAGAAGGACATTCCTTCTTCTGGCTCAGCCGTTTCCTCACTGCCAATGGGGGGAAATCAACCCCCAGCCCAAACGCCACAAAAAGGCAGCACAGAGGAGCGAGAAGAGGGCGAGCACACGCGATGCTTCCTCCTCGCCTCCTGCTGGTTTCGGTTCAGTTGGCTTTCTGAGCCAGATGTGAGTTAGCAGATAGGAGGCAGGAGGGCAGGGCTGCTCTTCAGCAGGACCAGGATGGACTGGAGACGTGGTTGGGGAGAAGTCTCATTAAACTTGGGGTGGGATAGCCTCCTGCACCAGGACCAACCATGGAACAGGACTTCAGGGTCTCTGGGGGGTGACAAGTTGTCCACAGAATCACAGAATTGTTTAGGTTGGAAAAGACCTTTAAGATCATCGAGTCCAACCATCAACCCAACACCACCATGTCCACTAAACCATGTCCTGAAGTGCCACATCTACGTGTTTTTTGAACACCTCCAGGGATGGTGACTCCACCACTTCCCTGGGCTGCCTGTTCCAATGCCTGACAACCCTCTCAGTAAAGAAATTTTTTCTAATATCCAATCTAAACCTCCCCTGGTGCAACTTGAGGCCATTTCCTCTCATCCTAATGAGTCCATGGGTCAGCAGTGGGACCATGCACCAAAGATATCAACCCCATATGGGGCTGCATTAGCAAGAGTGGAGAGGGGAAGGATTGTTCCCCTCCATCAGCACATGTGAGGCTGTATCTGTGTACGGGGACCAGTTTGGGCCTTCCCAGTACAAGGAAGACAGCATCAGGCTGCCAAACGGAAGCCCAGGATGGATGGGGAGAGATTGGGATTATCCAGCCTGGAAAGGAGACGGAGCGAATCGCTTTCTGCAGCTACCCAATGGGGTTAGAGAGAGGACAGAGCCAAACATGACATCTCTCCATGCCTGTCATTATATGCTTTTAATTGTTTAATTACGCATTTACGCTGCTTAAATGGAGGTCCTGGGCCCATAGTCATTCTTGCCCTGCTTTTATTTGCTTTCCTAGGCATCTACTTTTGGGGACAGGGCAAGGACTTGATGGACCTTCATCTGAACCCCTGTGTCTGTTGTATAGCCTCAAGGAAAAGGTCCAGTCTCTGGCTTGACTAAAGCCCAGTGCATCAGGGATCACATCGAACCAATGCCAAAAGGAGCAGTCCTGTTTCTGTGCTCATTCCCAGTTCTGACTGTTGTAACACCTGGAGCTGCAGACGCTCATGGTGGAATTGGGACAAAACCCAGCCCCTTGTTTGTTTCCCAGGAGTGAGTGGATGGGGTGTTGTTTTTTTTTTTTTTTCCCTGTGCCTTGGGAAATGTCATGGTTTAAGCCCAGCCAGCAACTAGGCACCATGCAGCCACTCACTCACTCCCCACCTCTCAATGGGATGGAGACGAGAATCAAAAACCAAAAGTAACTCGTGCATTGAGATAAGAACGATTTAATGGCTGAAGTAAAATAAAATACTAACAATAATAACAATAAAATATAATAATAGTAATTAAAAGGAAGATAATTTAAAAAAAAAAAAAAAAGAAAACCCAAGAAAAGACAAGTGATGCACAGCGCAATTACTCACCACCCGCTGACCAATGCCCGAGCAGTGATCCACCCCTCCTGACCAACTCCCCCCAGGTTATATACTGAGCATAACGTTCTATGGTAAGAATGTCCCTTTGGCTAGTTCGGGTCAGCTGTCCTGGCCACGGTCCCTCCCAGCTTCTTGTACACCTGCTTGCTGGCAGAGCATGGGTAACTGAAAAATCCTTGACTTAGGATACGCACTACTTAGCAACAACTAAAACATCAGTGTGTTACCAACATTATTCTCACACTAAATCCAGAACACACTGTACCAGCTACTAAGAAGAAAATTAACTCTATCCCAGCCAAAACCAGGACAGGAAAAAAGTTTAAAGAAGTTTGAAGCAAGCACTCCCCCTCACCAGGAACCATGGGTAGACCGCCTCCCCTTTGAAAGAAGCCTGCCGAAAAGCAAAGATCCGTGCCTTGCTCACAGCATCAAAAAACACCACCCTCCCTTCCTGACAGTCCAAGCAGATTCGTATCCGCTGGGGGACACTGTGTAGGGTCAAGGGGGTGACAGTGGGATGGGTCAGAGCCTTGTACCCACTGCTGATGTGACACAGCGCCCATATGTCCTCTTCGGGCACCAGGGGTAAATCTGTCTCCCTCGGCACTGATTCCTTGGCCACCCCAATGGCCCACATGCCTTCTCTGCTGATCTCCACCTCCCAACAGTGCCAACCCGACGTGAAGCCCCTCGAGCCCAGCACGCAGGGATGGAATTTGAACCTCTCGGGGTTGGAGGGTAGCTTTTGCTCATACCTTCCCCACCGCACAATCTTGCAGTCTTCTGAGAGGTAAAGCTTGGCTTTGGCCGTGTTCGGGTCCAGTGTCACCTGTGCTGGAGGTGGAGAGAGAGTCAGGCTCATTGTAGCAGATTTTGAGGGTCTTTTTCTCTCCTTTCCCATCCATCCGATCCGGTTGGGACCCCTCCAGGCGTTGCCTCATGGTGGGGCCAGTATGGGACAAGGAGGAAAGGAGGCAGCAGAGGAGTTTAGTTAATCATTGGGGCCAGCGGAGCTTGTTTTACTGTATTTTTTTATTTAATATGCTGGATTGGTTGGGCACATGTTCGGTTCACTTACTCAATAAAGGAAGTTTGAACTCCAGTATGCCTAGAGGAAAGAGAAAGAGAAAAATGTGAGAGGCAGAAAGATAAATTGGTCTGATTCTGGATTTCTGCAAAAATCCAGAGTCAGGAACAATCTTGGGGGAATGTAGAGAAACTTGAGGAGGGAGAGAAGAAAAACAGGACTATACATATGAAATTCACCCACACACAGAGGGGCTGCTGCAAAGAAAATGAATACAATGATGCATTGGAGTGTGTCTGTGATGAGGAGCACGGGACAGCAGCAAGACACTATCTCCACATACTTAATGTGAAATACATGGGACTCAATGCAACAGGCAACAACAGCGGCAGCCAGGTAAAATCAGACTAACACTCGCTGCTTATTTCCAATCTCATTATTCAATCTTGAAAAAAAAATCCCTCATTCAACAACCAGGATGTATTTCTTTCGCATGGCTTCACTCCATCCCTCCCCACCAAGAAGCACGATCACATTTTCCTTTCCGGACCTGCACACTGTACCTTGAAATTTCTCCATAGACTCCTTGACATCTTTGGTTTTCTCTGTGAAATCACAGAATTTCTCTTCCAGCTCAGAGGAAATATTGAGTGACTGCGACCACATTTCCCTCTTGCATCTGGAAGGAAAGAGGATGTATTTATGCCTGGTTGTAGTTTGCTACTCAGTGTTTTATCAGTAGTCAGTGGGGAGAATTAGCAGAGGGAAGATGAATGGGTCTGCACCACATCACACATCTTAGGCAGCAAATTACACATCATCACACATCACTCTTGTAGATGTTTATTGATCTGCATCAGCTGTGAAAGGAAGAGGTGGTTGTGTCAGGGCCCTAACGGGAATTAACAACCCTGAGCAGACCCACCTGGGACTCCATACCCCCACCCATGGTCCAGGGGCTCTATTGAAGCTCAGCTCTGAAGCATTTAGCCCTTTTGCAAGCTGCTTCAGAGGAGTATCCATGCATGGCCATGGGCCCTGCTGATCCACCCCATGGGCTGCCGCCTTGGCTTGCCCCCCGGCCTGCCTTTTGCCCATGGACCTGCCTGTTGCTCTGGTCTACCCCCGGCTGTTCTTCCCAGCCCTGCTTGGCTCTCCTTGGTCAGGCACGTGGGATGGGGCTATGGCTGGGGACATCTCTGTTCCCTGTATGGTTGTGTGCAGCTCCATAGGGAGCCACCAGCCCTTGCTGCCCCCTGACAACTTGTTCCAGGATGATGCTCATTTTTGTTATGCTGAGCTATTTCCCCAACAATGGCTTAAGACTCTTCCCCCATATGGCCCCACCAGATATTCACTTTGAGAGTATAGGAACCTGTGCTCTTCAGAAATGGAACCCTGTCCTCCTAGTTCAGCTTGTGCAGGTGACTAAGCCATCAGTGCCAGTACTTGTCTGAATTTATCATTAATTAAGTAGAGAGGAAGAGCCCTCCTTCCAAACCCCAGTGTCCTCAGTCAAGTCCAAAGGCTATACTGCAGGAGGGCCAACCTGTCCCTACATTATTTCTCCCAGTATCCTGCCACAAAGTTGCACTATTGTGGTGAAATTTTGATAGGAGAGGGACCACGTACCTGCTCAAGGTGGTTTTGATGTCCTAGATGAGAGAGAAAAAGAGATTTAGTGACCTGCAATACCTCCCCTTGGAGTACCAGGGTCCTGCTGTAATGAAGTCCCTCCCTTAGCATGTTGAGGTATAAAATCAAGAGCTAGAGACCAAGCTGGTGCTCAGCCAGTGCCTTCACAGCAAGTTTGGGATGCCTGGGGTCTCACCTTCAGGAGTTCACAGTCTGGCTGTTGGCATATCTTCTCCACCTCCTTGATCAGAGTGCCCAGGCTCGTGGTCTCCTCCAAAAGCCTGGTGAGGATTTCTTTATGTGCATTCATTATCTCCATGTCCATCTTCTCCAGCTGAGCCAGCAGAAAGGACTCCTGCTCCTCCAGGAACTTGTGCAGCTGCTCATATTCGGTCACAATCTTCTGCTTTTCAGCTTCTATCCTCTTCTGCCAAGGGCAAGCCGAAGCAGGTAAAGGAAAGTAGAAAGTGGGACAAGACCATCAAGAGTCAACGGGGTGTCATGCATTAGTGGGATCCACCAAAAAGATGCATTTGGGAAAGATACAAACCCACTCTACCTTCCCCACACCCCTTGAGCATCACCCACCTATGGCAGAGAGGAAGAGGAGATGTTTCTCCTTTCTTCCCCCACCCTCTGCCAAGGAAAACTGATGGGTACCTACAGTGTAGTCCTGGACTCTGTCTCCTCTAGCCTTCACGGAAGATTGAAGCGCCTCGTGCTCTAATTTCAGAAGCTGCAGTTGGGTCCGAATTCTTTCCTGAGAGGAAAGAAATAAGTCCCTTGTTTCATGGCATCATTGTCTGCCATCAGAAGTAGACTCTTTGCTATTGCAACGCCAACAGTGCTTCCTGGTCCACAGCTGGCTTGAAACTCAATTCTGGGTCTTTCCAGCTTCTCTATTGCAAAAGGAAACTGATATCAGGTTGGCCTGAGCTGCCTGCAGAGGCATTGTTGCTGGAAAGTACCTTGTGAGGTGTGAAGCCAGGCGAAAAAATAACTCAGTGCAAAATTCGAGCAGGCTCATTCCAGATTGCAAGCAGGCCAGCTGAAGAGCTTTCACATCTAATGCCAGCTGGTCCACAGCAGCAGGAGACAGATGGGTCTGGCACCTGCATCTGCTGATGATGTAAGAAAGTTTTGATCTCTGGAGGATGGCATTTTGCTGTGAGCAGGGTCATTTAGCTGGGAGAAACAACACCTTCATTTGAAAAGTGGGGGGGGGGTTCTTAGCTTAGTCTTAGGTCAGATGCTAGTAATTGGTGTAAAGCTTTTAGAATTAAAAAAAAAACCAAACAAATAAGGAGCGGAGGATAAAGATCAGGCTTGGGGGGGTGAAGTCAATTTCTTTGGAAATTCAGTCATGGTTGCAATCTCATGGATTTTGGCATAATCTGCCATGCTCAGCAGAAACAATGGGGAACTCTTGACTGCTCTTGAAGTAAGTGTTGCAAAAGTTTTGTGACAACTGTGACTGTTTTGAGGCTGTTAACCTCCCCCTTCTTTTTTCTTTTTTTTTTTTTTTTTAAAACCAAGGTCAAGGAGATTTCAGGGAGCTGTGGGGTGGGAGAAGGGCTGAGGATCTCTTTCTTTTTTTCCTACTGATCTTCAGCATACCTGATCTTGATAAGGGACCCGCATCCTGGAGGAGAGTGCCATTTATAGCTGCTGGATAAACAAACCCTCATGAGGCTCAGTAAACCCCTGGCATTGCAAATTGTGAGGTTAAAAGGTTACATGGAGATTGTGGTGGTAAGAAATCACATGCATCTGTTTCTTACTCTTCCCTAAGCCTCTGCTCATGGCTGAACCCTGGGGGAGATGATCCCTTGGTCCCCAAGAGCGCGGTGCTCCTATGTCCACCTCTTCCTCAGGGCAGGTAATGCCACCTCAATACTTGGAATCAAGAGCCAAGGATGGGTGAGTCCACAGGTGGTTTATCCCACAGCCCAAAGGCTAGACACGTATCTGCACCCATCAAGAGCAGCAACACCAGGAACTTCTGGCCCTTGGTGCATCAACATGCCCGAAAACCCCTCACCTTGTACTCCTTGGCAGCCTCATCCACAGGAACCACAGAATGGTTACAGTGCACCTTGGACTTGTCACACACCACGCAGATCAGCCTTTCCTCATCTTCACAGAAGAGCTTCAGGGCTTCCTGATGCTCCTTGCACAAGTTCTCCCTTTCTTCCACCTCTCTGACTGGTTGCAGGTTCAAGCTCTTGGCTATTTCGATGATGTTGGCCAACTCCCAGTTGGGTCGGATGCTCTCCCGGGGCACCATCTCCCTGCACCGGGGGCAGGAGAAGTTGGTGGTTAGTCCTTTCCAGTTCTGAGTGATGCACACCCGGCAAAAGCTGTGCCCACAGTGGATGGACACGGGGTCCTGGAAAAGTTCCAGGCAGATGGAGCAGGAGGCTTCATCCTGGAGGCTCTCCACAGACCTCCTGGCTGCCATGGAAAGTGACCAAGCTTGTTTCACTTTCAAATGATCAGGAAGGAGACAGATTTCTCTTCCTGATTCTAAGCCATTGGTTAAACTGAGATCCAGCCCCTTTCTAGGAGGGCTTTAGGCAATATATTTATTTATATTGCTCTGCCAATGCTGGGAAGTAGCAGTTAGGTGGGGAGGAAGAGAATGGGAGGTGCCCATCCCATTTTTACCCTTTCCCAAAGGCACTGGTTTTTTCAGTCTCCGAAGCCTGTCCTTTGAATGAGTGGAGACCTATGGATTTGGTGACTCAATAGCAGCTAGAACAGGAGTTTCACATCCTACTTAGCACCTAAGAGAGGTTGTGGTACAGCTGGGGTGGGACAGCACCACTGGCTGAAAATCATTCTGAGATATCAGGAGTGACGGGACCTGGCCAGGGCTTGGGGAGGACCTCAGCACCCTTCAGGACAGCATCTATAGAGCTCTTTGGGAGGACTCTTGGGTGATCCTAAGGGTTCAAATGTGCAATTCACTCCAGAAGAAATTTCTGCTGCTGCTGACCCCTGGGACATCAGCTTTGCCCTTTGGGTAAGGTGGGACATCAAACTAACACCCTGCAGAGAATGCTATGGATCAAAGATGCTCATGCATCCCTGGAGATTGCCGGTGCCTCCAAGACCTTGCAAGGTCCCAGCAAGCTTCTCTGATCTGCGGTGACATAGCTGAGAGCCTGGATTGATGCTTTTCCTTCCTTTTCCTGCTCTTTAAATGCCTTTACTTTCAAAGATTGTTGTTGTCCTGTCTTTCCAGCATCACTCATTTGCCATTGCCATTCAACTGGTTTCCAGTCCAGGTGGTTTTCAGAAACATAAGCAGAACAAGTCATTGCTCTTCCCTCCCATCACAGCTGTGATGAAGCAAGAAAGGCTTTGTTAAGTGCTTTCATTTGAGCTTTACAAGAAAAAGGTCATGAGAGGGCAACAAAGCCACCAGGGTTTGCCATGCTGCTGGTGGCACAGCACCATTTTCCCAGTTTCTCTCTAACAAGAAAGAGAAAACAGCCCTTGAAATATAGAAAGACACCTTAATATAGTCATTTTGCATATTAAAATGCATCTAAAACTGCTTACTAAGCTTCCTGACCCAAATGTATATATATAAATTGCAGAAAGGCAGAGTTCAAGATCTTTCTGTTCATCTTTACCCCTCTAACCTCTGATTTCTCCCACCCCACAGCTCTAAGAAAGGCAGCTGAAATCCATGGGGTTCAACACCAAAGCCTTAAAAGACATATGTTCTTGTCAATACTGTGCGGGCTTTGCCTCATGAGAGGTCTTGGTGGGAAAATAGCAGATATTGCACTTAATATCTGGTATCCTCTTTTCCTTTCTAGTAACTAAACCAGGAACCAGAGCCAGCTTCTTCAGCCCTGCAGGAATGTCATTGTTGAATGTCAAGGAAAGGAAAAATTGGAAAGGATGGGAGAAGAGTAGAAGGGATTAAAGCTCTGTCCCAGGGGCTGTTGCACAAATTATAGGCTTCATTTTCCTGCTCGTCCCAGGGGCTGTTGCACAAATTATAGGCTTCATTTTCCTGCTCATCCCAGGGTGATATTCCCTAGCAAAATCTTTGAGAGTACCCAAATGTTAAAAAATCCAGAGGTCTGCCCAAGACAATCCCTTCTCAACCTGCTGCTCTTGAAAGCCCCATGACAACAAGATTCAAAGTGGACACTGGGACTCATTTGCTCCACTTTATTCTTTACCATCCATAGAGTCCTGAAATATAGTGTGGTTTCCTGGATCAAACCAAAGGCTTGTCCAGCGCATGTAATGTCCATCTTGCTGCCCATACTGTTTCAGGGAACCAGTTGGATCTTGGACTCCCAAACCCAGAAGAAAGGCAGGATTTTCTCTCCATTGAAAGAAGTTGGAGGAAAAGCAAAAGCCAAGGTCTCGTTATCAGCATCGAAGAAAGCCACGTGTCCCTTCTCATAATCCAGAGAGACACGGATAGTCCTTGGCCTCCCATTCAGAGGCTGAACAGTTTCGAAGGAGGTGAAAGCTTGAAACCTGTCCCCACAGATGCCAACAGCCCAAATCCCCTGGGAAGGGTCGAGGTTAATCCAACCCTTTCTCCACGCCGAGTCTCTGGCCACTCCCACAGCCCAAAATCCCCGGCTCCCCAGCTGCACTTCCCAGTAGTGCCTCCCCACTGTGAAGCCTTCACAACCCAACACAGAGCAGTAGGTATCAAATCTCTGGGGACTGTTAGGCAAATTCTGGGGTGTTTCATCCCACCTTACGCTCCTCCGGTCCTCGGAGAGGATGAGGTGGGGGTTTGCTGTGTCTGGATCCAGAGTCACGTTTGCTGATGGGAAAGAAACCATGAGAGAAGGAAAACAGCATGTCAGAGGGAAGACGATGGATATTTCTCTCCATCTGCATCCTCTTGTTTTTTCCAGGGATGAAATCTTGGCCTGACCGAAGCTGTTTGGTAAAGGCTTTCTCCATTAAATCTTCCATGCAGATCTATTTAAAGGCTCTAATGATTTGTACTATTTCTAATTCTGATCAAAGGGAATAGAAATTCATCTCACCAACCCACCAGAAAAGTGTGAATTCCCTGCTTTTGCTGTCTTTTTTTCATTTGGGTCCCCTTTTTACCCCAGTATACCTCCAGTCTTGTGTGACTTACCCCATTGCACATCCAGTTCAACTGGGAGACTCTCTGGAATGAGAGAGGAGGAGAGAATTGCTGTTAGTTTGTTGATGAGGGAGAGGGAGTGTAGTAGAAATGGATAAATATGAGGAGGTGCACTTTTCTCCTTGCAAAACAAGCAAAATCACCAAGTGAACAAGTCCAGCTTGTGGATAGATGGACCTTCAAACCCAATATGACCAGCTTTATGTGGCTATTTCCTTAATTCAGAGTTGACTGCACCAATTACTAATTGGAGATGAGAGAAGGGAATGGGACAGTTATCTGAACATGGAGAACAGTCTCAAAATAGCTCATTCAGGGTTTATGTGTGTATGCACCACCATCCATTTGCAATACATTGACTTTTCACGCTGCCTGCCTCATGGATGGCTAGACGTCACCTACAGCCTGTTTGGTTTAAATAGGACTGGAATCAAGAATTTGATTAATTTCCTTCATATAGCTGAAGGGAGGGGCTTGCTCTAGTCCTTCACATCACTCAAGCATTCAGACACATCTGCAAATACACCTGGGGATGCAGTTACCCTCCCTCTTCCAGCTCCAGCCCCAGATAGGAGGATTATTGAGTAACTCCTCATTAGTATTCCTTAGCTGGGGCTTTATGCTGGTAATTGGCTAGTGTCCACTCCTTTCCAGCTGCAAAAGTGTGTTTAGATTTTCCCCTTCCTTTGTACCTTTGAATTTTCTCAGGGCTTCCTTCAGAATAATGTTTTTCTGAGATAAATCCTTGAGTCTCTTTTCCACTCTAGGGAACTTCTCTGTCAGTTGCTGGAAGGTCCTTGCTTCACACCTGGAAGGAGAAGACTTTTGCATTCTTTCCTTGCTGAATGAGCTATGTAGAAACCCTGCTTAGAAAAGCTGCCAGGTAAGCTTATTTCTCCCCAGGCATCAAGTTGAGTCAGTTGAGACATTGCTGGGCATATTAGTGGTCCCAATGCCCCTGTGGAGGACACACGCTCACTCTGGACCTCCTCAATGGTGGATATTGGTTTCCTCCTGCTGGTGGGGATGTGATCTCAACCCAGGGCCATCTCCTCCCCAGCTTCTTCCTCACCCTGAGTGCTGGGGACTCTGGTAGAGAGGATAAACTCTTCCTGCTCCCCTGCTCATGTCTGCTTCTTGACATTGTGCTGGGGAAGACCGTCCCCTCTGGAAAGGGAGAGCCACATACCTGGTCAAGGCATTCCTGGCATCCTAAAGGAGAGAGAAGATGGGCATTAAATTTTGAGCAATCTTCAGGCCCCTTTATATCTCTTATCTCCCTCAGCTGTTGTTTGCAAGTGTGCTTTGCTTGTTTTAGATCTTCTTTTGCCAGGACAGAGCAAAATCAGGGACCTCTTGTACTCATCCAGTGGCCCATTTAGTCCCTTCAGTCTGCTCCCTGGCTAGAAGAAATGCTCAAACACAGCTGGTAGAATATCATATCCACTTCCAAATGCTGCTTCTGCTTGTGTCCTGCCTGGCATGGTCTCTTGGGGAGGGAAAGTGTGGTCCTCTGCTGAGTAGCCTCACCCTGGACTTAAGCCAGGATTCATTTATTAGCTCTTGCCACAGTCATGCAAGATGTGCATCAATATCCCTTGCTTTGCCTGGGCTTGGGAGGGAAAGAGTTGGTGGATACTTCCAAGATGCCAATTCTGGGATCCTCCTCTTCATGGGTTGGATATGACCTAGTGTAGCTCATTGATATTGATATATAATGTATGGTATGGCTTCTTCATGCAATAAGCATCTAAATAAACTACTCAAAATGTCAAGGCAAAGCAACTGGGGAGAGGAAGAATTGAGCACCACCTCAACAGCACATTTGGAGTGTTGCAAACTCCATCACCCGGCTCCTCGCTCTCACCTGCAGGGATTTATTCTCTGGCTGTGGGCTTATCCTTTCCAGCTCCTGAATGAGGTTGCCCAGGTGGGAGATCTCCATGGAGATCTTCCTGTCGTTCTCTGTCTGGGTCTGCACTATCTGCTTCTCCGTGTCCTCCAGCCACATCAAGAGGAGACGCTCTTGCTCGTTCTGGAACTGGTGCAGCTGCTTAAACGCTGACGTGATTTTCCACCTCTCGGCTCTTGTCTGCTGCTGCAAGGAAGGGACGGGGAGGGATGAGAACAGAAGAAATCTGAGACCTGCAAAACCTGGTTAAATAAAACAGGAGCAAGGACTGGTCTTTGGCCCTGAGGCCAGTCTAAGTCCATAGCATGTGGTTCTGGGTCCCCTTTGAGCTTTGTGCGATGCCCTGTGGAGTCACAAAATACACCTGGCCTTTTTAAGGGGTTGGTCTTATTTTTCAGCTTGAGAAACATGCAGGCAGTGTTGCTTCATGCTTTTCCCATGGCCTGGAGAAGACCAGGTGTTGCATGCAGGCATCTTTGAGTGTTTGATGGGACAAACCCTGCTGGGATAGTGTTTGAGGACACTGGGGTGAGAGGAGGATTTGATGTGGTGAGATCCTGTGGAGGCTGTTGGAAGTGGTCCCTGGCACATGCAATCCCCCAAAACTCTGGATGGGACAGGACCAAATCCGGCCCAGGGACTGCAGCACAAGCAACCAGCAGCAAGTTCATGGTGTTTTCCTTCTACCCCCGCTTTATTTAGCAGGAAAGCCATTGCCTGTCTCTGCTCACCTTCACCCCGGCAGCCTGCCTGCTCTCATGAAGCTGCAGTGAAACATCTGCTATGCTTTCTGCTTCTGCTTTTGAAGAAATCACCATCTCTCACTTCCTCAGAGCTACAAATCCATCCCCCAACCTCTGATAGCCCAAAACAGGGCTGGGAGGTGATGGAAACATCTGGCGATGTCTGCATCTGGATGCCCCAAGCTGCCACGAGAGCCACCACCCTCACGAGGACCCAGAGAGCTGTGCAGCAGCAGAAATGCCCCATTGGGGTCCGAGTTGGACACAAGCACCCCCATGGACCTCATGCTTGATTTGGCTGACCCATCTCCAGGGCTGGGTGGCAGAAAGCAGCTCCTGGGGTGCAGCCACCTGTGGTGAGGTATGAAGCACCATCACACCGACCCCCTCATGCAAATCTGCCCGGGAGGACCCACGTGCCCAAAACATGGCTCAGCTAAGCTGCAAGCACCTCCCTACAACTCTTCAGAAACCACCTCGCTCCCCACTAGCATTTTGTGGCTGCCGATTTCCCCTCGAGAAACATCTGCGTTTCATTCATGGGTGCCTTGCCAAGATGGAGCAAGTGAAAGAGAGATGGACCCATCTGGGTGGAGCAGCTGGAGGTGTTTTCCTCCTCACTGCAAATTTGGGTGCCAATCGGACATCTTTGAACCTGCACATCAGACCAGCAGAAGATCCCTCTGTGCATACAGCAGCAGCAAGTGCCTACCAGATACTTTCGGCTTCTCTTCTCCTCAGTCAGTTTTAGTCCTTGGAGCCTTTCTCTTTCATCCTTGAGGCTCTTCAGCTTGCTTTGGATTTGCTCCTGGGCATAAAAAAAATAATATAAATCTGCAAGTTGTTGGTGAGAGGGATACACAACTTGGGAATATTTAAATATTCTTTATTCTGTTGCCCCTCTTCACCCCAGACCTTTTCTATGAAGCATTTTGTGAATGAAGAGTCAAATGAAGGCAGTATTTAATATTGCAGCCTCATTTACACCCCTGTTCTGGTCTTTGCCGGTTCTTTCTCCCAGTGTATTTGTGGCCAGTTATCGTCTGCATTCACCATAATCTGTTCAGCTTTGGTTGGCTCATTTTATCCCCTTGTGAGCATAACATCAATTTTTTTTTTAACCCTTAATCAGGTCCCCCAAATTGCTGCAACTTCCTATCATCTGCAGAATCAGTGTTTCTGCCCAAAGTTGTCACCTTCAGCTCCTTCTGCAGACCAACAAATAATGATTATGAATAGTGTCCCCAGAGTTTGTTTTTAGGAGGAGATAAATTGCACCTTAGAAATGCCTGGTTTTTAACATCTAAAAGACCCTCCCATGACAAACGCTGATGGATGTTTGCAGCACACGCATCCCACCCTGACCCCCTCTTATTTTTTATCAGCTTATTTTCTCCCTCCTGCCCCTCACTTCTTCTTCCCCCCTGCCCATATCTTGTTTCATGCTCACAGTGTGACTAATGTCACCTTTCACCTCCCCATTCCCAGTCATTTCTTCCCCTGTGGGCAGGATGAAATGTCAGCAAGCTTCTTCCCCACAAGCACTAACTCCTCCTCCTCCTCCTGACCCCATCCTCCCTCAAGGGAATTAAAAATGCCTCCCAGTGTCGTCGCAGTTATCCTGAGATAAATGCTCAGAAAGGAATTCCTTCAGGGAGAGATTTACAGCGGAAAGGACAACTCATCTGGGATTTCCAACCCAATTCATGCACAAAAATTAGCAGCAAGAGCCCTGCCTGTGCACGAGTGAGTGAAGGTGGGGTTCAGCTCTGCTAATTCGGGTATTTTCTATGAGCTACCGGCCTCAACTTCCTTTGCGGTCCCCAGAGAGGGTGCCAGCAAATAAAGCAGTGGCTTTTTGTAAAGGGATCCAAGCTGATAAGGTCACCTTGAGAAGTTTAAATTGAAATCCTGCTTTGGAGGTCGCAGTGAAAATAAGGCTTTAATCAATTCATGCTGTCTGAGGGTGACCCTAAGAGTGGGTTTTGCTGGTGGGTTGGGTTTCATCCAGCACCCTGAAGTCTCTGCCTGCCCCCCCACATACCCCCAAGCCAAGCTGTGCCCCTCACCATGCGTCTGGGTGCCTACAGATCAGGATGGCTGCATCAAATCCAGGCAGGTCTGGAGCCAAGGCAGCGATGCAAAGCAACCCCAACTAGATGACCTACCAGCTCAGCCCAACCTGCTACATCCCAAATCTTGGGAAATCTTACAGGGTTTTCTTTCCCCATATCCTTGGGAAGGTGGAGAAGCCCCTTGCTACAAGTCCTCAGCCTCCGGTGAGCCAAAAAAAACCAACCAAACCAAACCATCAGAGCGAAGCACCGCACTGTGATTTCTTACTTTGCACTCCTGGGCGGCTTCTTCGATGGGGGCAACGGTGTGAGCGCGGTGAGCGTGGGAGCGGTCGCACACCACGCAGATGGCCGTCCGGTCCTCCTGGCAGAAGAGCTTGAGCGGTTCCTGATGTTTTGGGCACACATTGCCTGCTCCAGCCACATACCCTGCCTGCATGCTCAGCTTCTTGGCGATCTCCGCCAGGTTCCTCAGCTCACGGTTTGGTCTAAATTTTCTTTTCTGGGCAATTCCTCGGCATTGGGGGCAGGCGAACCTCTGGTCGGATTTTCCTGAGCATCGCGTGATGCAGTCCCGGCAGAAGCTGTGTCCGCAGTTGATGGACACGGGGTCACTGAAATAATCCAGGCAGATGGAGCAAGATGCTTCTTTCTGCAGACTCTCCAGTGGGTTGCACTCGGCCATGGCTGAAGACGAATGACACGATTACTTTCACTTCATTGAATTTTTTTTTAAATATTTTTTTTCTTTTGGCAGCAGCTGGGAATTTTCTTCTTGATTAGCCTTTGCTATCTGAACTGGGAGGTCTTGTCTGGAAAGTGCAGCCTTGTAAAGGATGTAAAATGAAAGAGGGGCGGAGAAAGGGGAATTTCAGGCTGTTTCCTGCGTGAAACACAGTTTTGCAACACCCCTCTGAAACCTGAGTCACTCCACAAAGTGTTTCAAGGTCTTCAAAAGTTTGCTGCTAAAGAGAAGAGGGAGAAGTTCCTCATGCTGACCCATGACCTCCGAGTCTCAAATAATGAGTTGACAGTGGGGAGCATTCAGCAGCAAGAACAGCTTATGGATGCCTCTGCTCTCTCCCTGCCCCTTGCCAGCATCTCTGTGCAGCCAAAACACAAAATTATAGGGGGGGGGGAAACACAAAAACCCTTTCCTCCATCTTTTTCCCAGGTGTTTTTGAGCCCAGCTGGAGGAAGAGCTGTGGGGTTGATCGGCAATACCCAAGCTCAGTGCTGCTGCATATTCCATATGGCAGAGCTCAGCACCCTCGCTGCTCATTTAGGAGGTGATCCCAGCCCACAGGAGGACAGGATGTTCCCATGTAACTGCCAGGACCGGGAACAAACCCGGTCTGAGGGATCTCCAGGTCAAATCCTGCCCAGGCTGATTTAGCTCAGTGTCTATTTTAATCTTCCTTCAGCTGGGGCTGATCAGCTAGATCAGGTTAGAGCCCTGCAATATATTTGTGCATCGTCACATACCTCTCTCCTTCCTCTGTATGTGCCCAAGCTAAGGAGTCGCTGGTTTAATTGCAAATGAGTAATCTAAGCTTTGCTTTCTTCTTGGCCACCTCTGCAGCTGCAGCTCTGGCCACGCAGGACGCCTGCAACTCCGTGCAACTGTGAGAAGTGACTCGACAGAGGAAATGAATCATGCAGCACCAAAAAAAAAAAAAAAAAAGAGAAGTGCTTCAGATCTCGTCAGCGAGATAAGTCAGGGCGTGTGCAGAGGGTCACCGTGGTCATTCCCTGCTCTGAGGTCTGGCATCAGGATTGGACCCATCCCGAAAGGGTTTTGGTCGAGATGCTCTTGTCACACTCCAGCAATAGGCAATTTTCCACCTGGGGGAAAAGCTTCTCCCATGCCAGAAATACTCCTGCCTACGTGTTCAGGGATGGGATCTCTATTCTCCAGTAACAGATAAATGTTTGTCTCATGCCTGCCCACGTGCTGTTGCCCACTGATGCAAGCGCTGATCCCAACCTTCAGCATCCTCCCCTGTGCCTCCAACCCGCAAATCCAACAATCCCACCTCTTTCAGCCAAAGCCTTGGTGAAATATTAATTAGCACCAGGCTCACAACAGGCTTATGCACAGCCCAACCCTCGGCAAAGCCTCACAGCTGGACCCCAGGTTTCAATGCTCAGCATTCAATTGTCGGCAAGTCCACAGTCCCCTTGTTTGCTGTACAAGAGTTTCAAAATCCTGGTCCATCCAGATTTAAAATCTCCATTTTTCTCCTCCCTGCAAGGGAAGGAACCCGACATACTGCAAAGCCACGTCGGTTATTTTTTAGGTGATGAACGGTTTAGCTATTTTTTCCAGTACATTGCAGGAAATTAAGCTATGCTGACCAGTCTAAATTCACCACTTATCTCCCTCCTCCTCTCTTTTTAAGATGAGCAAACTTGACCTCTTTCCAGCAGCTTCCCTGCCATCCTCCACCACTTCTGATATCACCTGGGCCACCTCTGTGACCCCGTGGCTCATTACCACTAATTCAAGGTGATTTGAAAACCTCTAATTCAGCTGAGAAGATGTCGATCTCCTTTTTTCCCCTCTGCTGCAGCCATAATTTTGACACCCGGTGTGGTACCTGTGATTATTATACATGGTACTGGTCAGTACCTATGGATGAATTAACCATAAGGTCACAGCAAGTCCTTTTCATGAAGGCTAAAATAATATAAAATGTCCTTTTCCATTTGTCACAAGCTCTTTGGGGTCTCTGCAGAATAGCAGGTTTTTTATATCATCTGTGCAGCTGCTACAATGCTGCAGCTCTTGCTCTCCTCAGGCATTGACTTTGTGCATCAATGTGAGCTCTTCTGCCTTAGGACTTCTCTAAATTACGAGTTAAAAAAAAAAGTATACCTCTAAAAACCTGAGAGGAAGACGAAGCAAAAAAAAAACCACCTAAGGAAATGAATGTAGAGGGGAAAAAAGTGGCAGCGAGGGGAATTCTCACTGCAGTTCTTTCTGCTTTGAAAAGTGAATAAGAAATGGGCTGCGAGGGGGGCCCGATTCCCTTTGTGACGGGAATTGCACTTGGAATACTTAGATAAAGGGCAAATGAGGGGAAAAGGGCTGTGATCCAAACTTAAAGGAAAAACAATGGAAGAAGGGCTGTGATCCAAACCTAAATAAAGGAAAAATGATGGAAGGGCAGTTCTTGTCACAGCGACTGGTTCCAGATCTTTTCCTTCCTTCAGCAAAATCCAACCCTTTGCTTTTAATAAAACCACGAATTGTTGCGGTTCAGCCGCTTTCCCGAGTGGGTTTTGGTGGGAGGGATGTAGTTTTGTGCCCCATGGGGGGATAGAAAAGTTATACGCCCAACGTGGGGCTCGAACCCACGACCCTGAGATTAAGAGTCTCATGCTCTACCGACTGAGCTAGCCGGGCTGCTGATAATCCATTCCCCCCCCCCCTCCCCCCCCCCGGTCACAACGGGCCCTACCGCCCCCGGGAGCGGAGCCGGGTCTCGCAGCGATCGTGGCCGTTAACGGTACCGGGAGCCGGTACCAGGAGCCCGCACGGCCCCGGGAAAGAGCCGCTCCCCGAGGAGCCGGGGGCGGGGGGGATTACCCGTGTGTTACCGAGCGGGGGCCAAGGAGTTTGTAAGAGCTAAAAGTGCTTGTGTGAGGGTGGGGAAAAGCAAAAAAGGAGTTGATAAAAAAAAAAAAAAAAAAAAAAAAAGGTGTTTCTGCCCGGTTTCGAACCGGGGACCTTTCGCGTGTGAGGCGAACGTGATAACCACTACACTACAGAAACACGGTATAAAAGCGTTTTCCCCGCGGAGCTACGACCGTACAGGCCCCTCCGGTGCGGCAGGCACCGAGGATCGGGGTCTCGCCGGGGGCTCCGCGGCTCCGGCGGAGGGAAGAGTCTGGTGGGGGAGGAAAAAGAGACACGGGGAAGGAGCAGGGATGGTTAAAAAAAAAAAAAGATTTAAGGGCGCCCAACGTGGGGCTCGAACCCACGACCCTGAGATTAAGAGTCTCATGCTCTACCGACTGAGCTAGCCGGGCTACAGGGGGAGCGCTCGCCCGCCCCTCAGCTGGCGCCCCAAGCAGCCACGCCCCCCTCCCCGGAGGCCCCGCCCCTACAACGCCGGCTCGGCCTCCTCCCCCCCACCCCAGACCTCCCAAAGCAAAGAGTTGGAAGGGTAGACAAGCCCGCCGCGACCACAGAGACTACGGGGCCACCGTGGCCTCTGTCGCCGCCTTCCTCCGCGCTGATTGCACGGACAACGGGGAGCCTCGGTTCCCGCGGCAACGGGAGGAGGCCGCCAAAGCTCCTCCCGGCCCGTTTACCACCTGCCCGCTACCGTAGCAACCGCTCCGCCGGCGCCTAGCGCGCCACTTCCGGTCAGGTGCCACTGAAAGGGGCGGGGCTTTACCGCAAGAGACCGGAAAGCGGAAGCGCCGCGGCGTTTCCCGTCTGTTGGCGGAGCACCTCACCATAGAGAGGCAGCGGCGGCGGGGGCGGGAGAAGGGATAGAGCGTCTTCCCCGTCTTCGGGGCCGGGGTCGGCGAGCAACGGGGCAGCGGCCTAACCGGGGCGGCACCTGCGGGCCCGTTTGGGCTGAGGCCGAGGCCGGGCCCGGCGGCGGGGGAACGTTGTGTGGGGAGCGGTGAGGCCTAGAGCAGGCCCCGGTTGGCGGGGGAGGGTGGTTTGGGGGGTGGCGTTAAGGAGGAGGAGTGAGGCCTCCACCGGAGCCCGGTTGGGCCTTGGGGTGTCGTGGGGTGGGGAGCGGGGTCAGGCCCGGTTGGTGGGGGCAGGAACGGGGCCAGTCCCCGGTTTTGGGGGGACAGGGGTGGGAGTAGAGCAGTGCCCGGCCCTGGAGGTGGAGGCGGGGTGTGGGGGAAGAGGAAGCGACACCCCAAAGCTTTGGTGGCATCTGGGTGGGGACCGGCCACCCTTCTGGGTTGGAGCTGGTGCCCACCCCCACGTAGGGAGTAGCCGGGGGTTGACAGGGAGCTCAGGGCCCCGTGAGGAAGAGGAGAATCTCTCGGCTTCCTCCTCCATGGCAGCCACAGCGGTTATAGGCGATGGGGTCCCTTCGGGGGGCTCCAGCGGGCGGCTGAACCCGGTGGAGACGCTGCAGGAGGAAGCCATTTGCGCCATCTGCTTGGACTATTTCGTGGACCCCGTTTCCATCGGTTGCGGGCACAATTTCTGCCGTGTCTGCATCTCGCAGCTATGGGGTGGTGAAGCCGAGTACGAGGTGGCCTCAGGGGCCGCGGCGGTGGGCGGTGGAGAGGTGGGGATGGGTGACGTGCTGGAAGAGGATCTGGAGGATGAGGAGGATGAGCTGGATGAGGACGAGCTGGATGTGGAGCAGGAGGAGGAGGAGGAGGACGGCGGTGCAGAGGAGGAGGAAGACGACATGTGGAGTGAGGAAGAAGACGACACCGACCTGTGGGAAGATCCCGTGGAGGAGGACATGTGGGACGGTGGGGTTGGGGGAGAGCTTTACTTTGGGGACGAGGACTATGACGAGGATGTGATGGAGGAAGAAGACGTGGAGGAAGAGGAGGAGGTGGAAGAGGAGGAAGAAGAGGTACAGACACCTCCTCCCCCTGTCCTGGCCACGCGGCCTCGACGCCTCCAGACCTTCACCTGCCCGCAATGCCGAAAAACCTTTTTCCAGAGGAATTTCCGACCCAACCTTCAGCTGGCCAACATGGTGCAAATCATCCGACAGCTGCACCCGCACCCCCAGCGCCTTGCGCCACCTGCTGCCGGTCCCTCAGTTTCGGGAGCTGCGGTGGGGGTCCCGGGGGTCCTGGTAGCAGTGGGGGGTCAGGGACCACCAAACTTGTGTGAGAAGCACCAGGAACCCCTCAAGCTTTTCTGCGAGGTGGACGAACAAGCCATCTGCGTGGTGTGCAGGGAGTCGCGGAGCCACAAGCATCACAGCGTCGTTCCTCTCGAGGAGGTCGTGCAGGATTACAAGGTACGAAGGTTTCGGGGTCAGGATAACGGGGTGGTTTGGGGTTGTTGGGTTTTTTTTTAGGGGGGGAAGACAGCTGTCGGTGCCAGTAGGAGCTGACGGCGCAGGCTGGGTCACGCTGGCAGCAGGCAGACGGCGTTGGGTGGTTGGAGGCGGCATACGGGTGGGTCTTGCTGGGCTGGTTTGGCGAGCAGAGGGGGGTTGGGGACGAACGGGCTGCGTGGGTTGGGGTGCAGGAGGCCAGGAAGCCACAAAGCTGGTGGCTGGGTTGGATTTGGATGGGGAGGGTCTGGTTAACCACAGAGAGGGAGGTTTGGGGACCAGGCAGTAACAGTAATGAAGGCAAAGCTAGCTGGACTGGGGAGAAATTATCCTGTCGAGGAGCTCAGCTGGTCCCGCTGGGCTGGTTTTGGGTGAAACCCCTCCGGGCTGCGGCTGGTTGAAATGAGCACCCACGTTGTGGTGGGTCCATGCCTTACAAAGCCCTTTCCAGGCGGCTCTCCAGCTCGCTCAGCCCAGGCGGTACCTGCCTGAGGGTCTTCAGAGCCTGACCCTGAATCCCCAGCAGCAGAGACTCTTCGTTAGGGGTTTTAACGGGGCAGCTTTCCTGTCTCGAAGGCGTTGCTTCCCGCTTGGGTGAGACCTGGAACCCTGAAACCAAGCACGGCGGGGTTGATGCTCGCTGGGCCCTTCAGGCTGCTGCTTACCTCATCTCTTGTGGCTTCAGTTTCTCTGCGAGGTCACGTCTTGCTTTTTGGGGTCTTCTGGAAGAAAGGAGTGTGTTTTTTGGTTCATTTAATATCCAAAGGTGTCTTGGAGGAGCTGCTGCCGCACGTGGTCGCATCTCACCTCATCCTCCCTCGCTGGAAGCTCTCCGGAGCTCTGGCCGTGGCGATATATTGGCAGCTCCCGTCGGAGTTGGCACCCTTTGAGCCCCTTGAGGTTTTGGTGGGTGTTTGGTAGCCAGGAGGAGGCTTGGGGAGATGGAGGTGGTTTGGGGTGGGGGGAAGGACAGCGATGGGGTGTATTGTCCCTGCGTCAGGCTGTTTTGTGGTGGGTGTTGGAGCGTGGCTGACAGTGCTGTTTGCTCTTGGGTCATCTCAGTTTTCCCCTTTCCTTTGCTGTAGGAAAGATGCTGCAAATACTTGAGGAGGCAGAAAAATTAAATTTCTAAAAGGCAGAGCTGTTTGTGAAGGGCAGAGGGAGCATCCTGGGAGGGCGGCAAGTCATAAGTGGTTGATTTTTTGGGAAATGCCAAAGCTTATTCAGCACAGGGAATCACGACTGATAAAGCAGGTAGCGGTTTCATCACTGGCTTAAGCTGATCTAGGACCACGCTGCTACTGAAAGGCGCAGCCTGAAAAGATGGTCTAAGCCTGCCCTAGGTTTGTACTGACTTTAGGAGCACAGATCCCTCTCTGGGTCCTGATCCCAACCCAGCGGGATGCCTGTGCGATGGCTCGAGCCACACATCGAATAGTCCGCACTTGGTGACTGTGGATCTGGCGTTTGCGGATGTTCCCCGATCCGAGTGGGGCAGGGGTTTTGGCTTTCTAATTAAAACTAACTCCCAGAACGAGCGCTTACAGAAAGTGGTCTGAAATCTGGGTGGGAGGTTTTGTTCTCAGCCCTGCCATGGAGATAGGGACCAAAAGAGGAGAGGAAGGAGGGGATTGCCTGAGCCAAGGATGCTTGAGATGCATTTCTTTCTCTCAGAACAAACTCCAGAGCCACCTGGAGCCGCTGAAGAAGAAGCTGGATGCGGTCCTGAAGCAGAAATCCAATGAGGAGGAGAAGATCACGGAGCTGAGGGTAAGCGCCAGCTGCTCCTGGTGCAGTGGATGATCCTGCACATGATTCCTTTCCAAACTTATTCATTTCCCATGTCTCTTGCCTTCCACTTTTCACCCTGCCAAAAAATAATCAGCCCTCAGCTAAGGAGGACGCTGAAACGCCAGCGCTGGGAGGATTTCCTGGCCTGAAGTCCGGTGAGGGGGATGAGCAGGGAAGCTTTCCCCCCCGCCTCTGCCTTGCAGATACGAGCTCTCACAGAGGTGTTGCGGTCCTTTTGCTGCAGTCGTTGGGATCGCAAGGGCTGGAAGTTGTTTCCCTGCTGAATTAGAGCTTAATTAGGGGGGCAGTTTGTGCCTGAATGCATTGTGGGAATTGGTAGCCTGGGAGAGAGAACAAATTGATGTCCTTTGGGTCTGCTACTTGAGCTAAGGATGCCTTTTCTCCCTCTTTCCCGCTCTGCAGGACAAGATGAAGCTGGAAATCAAGGAATTTGAGTCGGACTTTGAGCTGCTGCACCAGTTCCTCATCGGGGAACAGGTCCTGCTCTTACACCAGCTGGAGGAACGCTATGAGAGCTTGCTGGCCCGTCAGAGCAGCAACATCAGCCAGCTGGAAGAGCAGAGCGCTGCCCTCAGCCGGCTCATCGCCGAGGCGGAGGACAAGAGCAAGCAGGATGGGCTGCAACTGCTTAAGGTTTTTTGGTTTGGGTTTTTTTCGGGAAAAGGGGAGAGTCGCGATCAGGGATTCCAGGAGGATCCCTGCTGCTGTGCCGGGCGAGGCCTCTCTTAGATGTTTTTGAACCTTCCCAAAGAGCTGTAAACTCGGATGATTCACGTAGTTGATCTCTGGACCATGAACCCTCGCTCAGCTCTGTGCTGGCAGCTGTAGGAACTCTGGCCCTGCTTTATGGTGAGGAGATAATGTTAGCGGGTGAGAATTAAGCAGAGCTGCCAAGAGGGGAGCAAACCTTGCTTCTAAAAGGGTCTTCCTCACGGGAGAGTGTCCTTACCGGATGGCTAGATCCTTCCCCGTCCCTCTGGTCAGGGATCCCGTAGTGTCTGTGGGACCACAGAGGGGAAAAACGGGATGCGCCAAGAGATTTGGGGCTTATTAGGGTGCCTGTATTAATGGGAAAAGCCTCTACCAAGGGGTGAATCCATGGGATATGTCTCTGTGGGATATTCCCATCACCTGACCATGGGATAGGACTCATCCTGTCTGTTGGGGTGGTTGGCTCATTGCAGCTCGGCTCGGTGCTGAGCTGTGGCTGCTAAGAGGATTTAGTGTGAGCCATGGTGGGATTGGCCTCAGTCCTCCCTAATCTTTTCTTTCTCTTTCTCCCCACTTCCCACCCCACTGCCTCCTTTTGCAGGACATCAAAGGCACTTTTATCAGGTCAGTGACTTTCCGTTGGCATCTTCTGGCTGTAAATAGCTTTTGTGGGGGGGAAAAAAAAAACCCATGAGCTTTTGTTTTAAACCTCGTGTGGTGGTGGGCTCTTTTCCAGGCCGGGGTTGGGTAAAGCGAGGGAAAGCTCGGTTATGTCTGGTGTCAAAACAAATGTGATGGTGGGAACTCCTGGCTGATGTCCCAGCGGGGTAGAAATGGGATTCTGGGGGATGACTGGGGACCTGCGGGAGAGGAGAAAGGCTGGGAAGAGATCTCGGAGTCCCTCACAGCACCTGGCAGCCGCTTTTTGGGAGCGGAGCTGGGTGTGCCTGTGCAGACCTCATGCCCTGGGGAAGCAGGAGCCTGCTGGTAAGTCTGGAGGGATGGTTTATTTTGGTTCCTGCCCCCCCCATCTTTAAATCAGGCAAACAGCTGCTCTTCTAAATCAGCCCCCAGCTGCTTGCCGGCAGGTAATGGGGCTGTGTTGGAACATGGTCCAGCTGTCCCCAGTGCTGGGTGGATGCAGTTCCATCCCTGCCCGAAATTCGGCCGCTTCCTGTGGCCGAGACAGGGTGGGGACTGCTGGCTGTGCCAGCGTAACCGGTTCAGCCGATCTCTGCCCTGCTCTGGGTTTTTTGACTGTGTGCAGGGCATCCAGTTTCTCCTGTTGTGCTCAGGGGGCAGGTAGACACACACCAAATCCCCGCTTTTTTTTTTTTTGTCCCGTCCCCCCCCCTCCCCTGGCAGATGCGAGAACATCAAATTCCAGGAGCCCGAGATGGTGCCAGTGGACGTGGGGAAAAAATATCGCAACTACTTTCTGCAGGACGTGGTGATGAGGAAGATGGAGAAAGTCTTCAGTAAAGTCCCTCAAGGTGAGCGAGACCTTGCTCCTCTGCCCAAGGGGATGATGCGGCTTCTCAGGGAGCTCCTGGGGAACAGACGCTGGTCCTTCCCCAGCCTTGTTGGGGTTCCCCCCGCTCCAGCTCTGCCTCCCCACATTTCCACCCCCTTTTTCTGCCAGTTCCCTCAACACTGGCCTCTTCTCTCCTTCCTCTCCACGCTTTGCCCCATCCTTTGATCTTGATTGTCCCCCTAACATGGCTGTCTCCTCTTCCCATCCCCAAAGCAGAGCTGGATCCAGAGTCTTTGACAGCTCTGTGTGAGGCTGGGATGGGACTTAGCCCAGAGTTAAAAGAAATTGGGGGATTAGAGGAGTAAAAAGAAACTGGGGGGGTTAAAGAGGCTTAATTCTATCCCAGCCAAAACCAGTACAGACCCACGGTGCGGGCTATCAGTCACGGTAGCCACTGGTGCTGCAGGTACGCATGGGGGTGAGGATTTGGGGATGGGAGCTAAGAGAAGGGGGAAAAAAATCTTGGGATTGGGATCTACGGGGAGATAGGGGTGACCAGCGACCCCTCAACGTCCCCGTCTCCCTTCCAGCTGACGTGACCCTGGACCCCGACACAGCCCACCCTCGCCTGAGCCTCTCCCTGGACCGACGCAGCGTCAAACTGGGCGAACGACGCCAGGATCTACCGGACAACCCCAAACGTTTCGATTCGGATTATTGTGTGTTGGGTTCCCAGGGCTTCACCACCGGCCGTCATTACTGGGAGGTAGAGGTGGGAGGCCGACGAGGTTGGGCGGTGGGCGCAGCCCGTGAAACAGCTCGTCGCAAAGAGAAGACAACGGGTCCTCACCAGAAACGAGAAATTTGGTGCGTGGGCACCAACGGGAAGAAATACCAGGCGTTGACGGCCACGGAGCAGACGGCCCTGTCGCCCAGCGAACGGCCCCGACGCTTTGGCGTCTACCTGGACTACGAGCGGGGTCAGCTCTGTTTCTACAATGCCGAAAGCATGACCCACATCCACACCTTCAATGCCTCCTTCCACGAGCGCATCTTCCCTTTTTTTCGCATTTTGGCCAAGGGCACCCGCATCAAAATTTGCGCCTGACCGGCAACTCCCTCGCCCTCCCTGCCGGTCACCTCTTCCTATGCCGGATCTGGCCTTGCACACAGCCACGCTCTTTTCCCCCCAGCCCCTGCCTCCCCTCAATCCCTCGGATCCCGTTTTTGGGATCCAATGCTGCACTTGTCGTCTTGTACCTGCTTGCTCACCCCAACCTCCTGCCAGCTCCGCCCCAGGATCTCGCCGCCGTGCCAATCCAAAGCCGGTTTGGTTTGGGACAGCGATGGAGCCGCCTCAGAAGTGTTTTTCACTTTGGCTCCTGCTGCAAGGAGCTTCTCTCCCCCTTTTCCCGGTCAACACCTAAAGCTTTCCAGCTTTCCACTCGTTTTCCACCCACAGTTGAGTTTTGAGGCGTGTTTCGGCTCCCTTCAGACACGGGGGTCCACATGTTGGGGGGGAGCGAGTGCTCTTGGCTTCTTCAAACTTCCGTCAGTCATCTTCCCAAAAATCATTGGCTTTCGTATCCTGGTTGCACCAAGGTGCCTGCGATTTCTTGGGATTCACCTTTTGAGCATTTTCAGACCCCAGTTGGGTGTTCGGACCTGGAGTCGGACCTGTTTTGACCTGCAATGTTCTTTCCTTGCCTTCCCTCTTTTTGGGGGGGGGGGGTGGGGTCTCTGATCTAACACACACACCCCTCCCCACCATTCCCTTTGTAACCATTATCTTGTGGGCCTGGCACTTTACTGGGGGCTGAGGAAGGTGCAAAGAGCTGGTCTCCTCCAGAGCCGGAACATCCCAGCCATGGGGGTAGGAACTGGCCTCCTGTTTTCCCCTTGCAGCTTGAGAGCTCTCAGAGATGGGGGTATTTATTTTCTCTTCTCCCCCCCCCCCCCCCTTATTTTGTTTTCTCAGCTGCTGTTGAGTTTCCAGCTGAATCCTGTCCCACTCGAGAGACTCTTGACCGCACCAGTTGTGTTTTATTCTTCTTTTTGTTGGTGGATTGGTATTATTTTTTTTTCTCCTGTTGGCATTACAGAGCTAGTTCAAAATATTTTTGGCTAAAATGAGAATTAAATGGAGATTTAGTTTTATGAAATGTTAAGAAATAATAATAAAGAATAAGGTTGTAAACCTGAGTCTCTGGTTTACTGAGGAGGCTTGAAAGATCTGGGAGCTGTTTCCAAACAAGTCTGGCTTAAATTGTACACCGGAGTTAGGGTCCAGGTCCCCCACAACCTGCCTGGCCTTCCTGTTACCCCATCATCCCAGTAAGCAGATGCCCTTTTAATCTTGCCTTGTTAAATCTAGACCTAATCCTTTCTAATTAATTAGGTCATGCCCAGAGCTGTGTGTGTCCATATCTGTTGCTGAAGCGGCTGACTTGTATCCGCCTTGAGCCCATGATGGGCAGCATCCAACAGCGTCACAAAGGGACCAAAGTCTCTTCCAGTTCGGTGACACTTGCAGGTCTGCTGGCCAGGAAATGGCAAAAAAAAAAAAAAAAAGTCCTTTATCTCTAGAAAATGGCTGTCTTGTGCATGGGTGTGGGGCCTGGAGGCTCCTGGCTTGAGAAGTTCCATGCGAAAAACCTCTCCGTTAACGGCTGCTCCGAAAATCCCCAGGGGACGATGATGCCCTGAAGGTCTCGCTTTCATAACTACCGCTGCTGCTTAAATTTATCTACTTTCTGGGTTTTTCTTGGGAATTGCATTTGTTTTCCCAGGTCTGCAGGTTTTTTGCAGCGACACCACGTGTGGGAGAATACCAAGTCCCCTCGTTAGCCAGGACAGAGAAGATCTTCCGAGCCCCACTATGCTGCCTGCAATCATGTTGTTCTTTCCCTCCGCTATTATTTTTCTGCATCACAGGTTTTTAACTTGTGAGCTCATTTGTCTCCCATAGCTCTCAAAAAATTCTGCTGGTCCACCCATCCTCATCCCCAAGCCCTGTCCCACCACCATGTCCCCAACCTTGAAGGCATGGGGACAAATTTTTGTGGACCTAAAGCCCCTTCCCATCAGGGATGTAGGGGTTTTTATTTCTCCCTCTATGTCCACCTGGAGTAAAGCTCCAACCCCGGATCAGATCTTCCATGAACCTCCAGGTTGTGGGATGACCCAACAGTGGACACAAGGTGGCCACGAGCTTGATAGAGCACTTTTTTTTTTTATTGTTTTTTGTACACAAAATCTACGGTTTCTCGCTCATCTGGTCCCGATGGTGACTTGCCACACCCGGACAAGGTTGTCTGTGTAGCCAGCAAACAGGGTCTATGGAGAGAAAGAGAGTCGGGTCACGGGAAGGGTTGGGTGGCCAACAAGGTGAGACCTTGGGACATGAGGACAAAGGACTCCAGTCCTCGGAGGGCAAATCCCAAATCAGAGGAGGGACCACCATCAGCCCCAGACATTGGGGAGATAGAGAGCTCAAAGGTCGAGAGGGGACCCAGGGAAGGAAGGGACCCAAGAAGTAGAGATGTGACCCGGGAGCGGAGCACAAGTGTCCTCACGGTCCTTCTGCTCCACAAGCAGCAGGAGGGTCCCCCCAAAATCCTCATTCCACAGGGCTGGGATGCCGGCAGAGGGAGAAAGGGATGATGGTTCTTACCTGCCCATCTGCGGACCAGGCCAGGGAAGTGCACTGGGGTGGTTCGGCTTTGCTGCTGGTGCTGATCACCTCCTGCTTCAGCTCATCCACGATGATTTTACCTTCCAGGTCCTGCAGGAGAAAAGAACATTAAGGACCAAGAGGAGACTCCCGTGACCGAATCCAACCCAATTCCGGAACGCTGTGAGGGTCGCTCAGAAACAGCCTCTGGATTTCCGCACAGAAATGCAGTCAGATGGCATCAAAATTGTTTCATCACAGCACAGCAGCTCTGCCCTACGGCTGCCGCAACCCTCCTTGGCTGGGGGACGAGACCACGCTGGGGATGCTCCTCCTCTGAGATCTGTGATCCAAAGTAAGGATCTTGACCACGACGAAGACTCCAAACCCAAGACAACCCAAAAGTGAGTCTTCTGGAGGAACCCTGCCCAGACAGGGACAGAAAGGGGCTGAGGACTGAGTGGTGACGTACCCAAATCTTGATGCTGGGTCCGGTGGCAGCACAGAGCCAGTAGCGGTTGGGGCTGAAGCACAGGGCGTTGATGATGTCTCCTCCGTCCAAGGTGTAGAGGTGTTTGCCTTCGTTCAAGTCCCACAGCATGGCCTGGCCATCCTGGGGGGCAGGAGGAGGACTCAAGAACAAACCCCAGCACTCGTCACCCGCCCCAGGGAGGCCTTTTTCCCACCCTGACCATGGTTAAGCTGGAGCACTTTGCCAGAAGCCAGCACAGATACGGAAAAGTTATAAGAGGCAGCAGGAAAATTCAAAGAAAACGCATCAAGGGCTGAAATAAAAAGAGTTAAAGGAGGTCCCTGGAGCTGGGTGAGCATCTTTGTCGTGGTCTTCCCTCCTTACTTGACATCCGGGACTGTCAAGTCAGGCCAGATCTTTGGGCTGTTACGACCTCACTCAAGCCATGACCAAGATACGGAGCCCGTTCTTGGGGTGGGAGACACAGAAATGAGTCAGAACTGCTGGTGGGACACCAAGATCTCGTCTTGGGACCTCAGCCTTCCCCCTCAACCCTGTGACACGTACCTTGCCGCCAGAGGCACAGAGGGAGCCGTCGGGGGAGACAGTCACCGTGTTCAGGTAGCCCGTGTGCCCGATGTGGTTAGTCTTCAGCTTGCAGTTAGCCAAATTCCAAACCTGGGTGGGCAAAAAACCAAAGGAGCAGGAGGGGGGGATTAAACATTGCTACTGCACCCCAATTCTGGGGATATAGGGGAAAAAAAACCCTTCCCTGGAGCAGTCTGGCTGCTCCGATCCTCCCCCCGCCATTGCAGGGACCCCAGAGAAGGGCTTGCTGTCCGGGAAGGAGATCCCACCTCACCTTCACCAGCTTGTCCCAGCCGCAGGAGACGATGATGGGATTACTGCTGTTCGGAGAGAAACGCACGCATGACACCCACTCTGAGTGACTCTCATCCTGGGGAAGAGGAACGATGCCGGGTTCACGGCGAGGAAACGCGGCCAAGTCTTCCCCACCCCATCCACGGGGCGCTGCAAGATCAAACCTGCTGCATCCCGTTGCTCCAAAGCTTTCCCACCTCATCCCCCATCCCTCATAATTGCAGGACTTGTCCTCAGACACCCCCCCGCTCCCCAGGGAGAGGTCAGCAGGCAACATCTCGCTTCTAATAATTACAACAGGGTTGGGAGACCTGGATTCTTGATCAAAAGCGGTGGGAGTGGACCTAAAACCAAGTCCAGGGAGGCGTTTTCTCATGGAGGGCTGATTTGGAAGCCCACCTTCCCCGGCTCACCTGCACAGTGTACTTGCAGACACCCAAGGTGTTCCAGAGCTTAATGGTCTTGTCCCTGGAGCCCGAAACAATCTGGCGGTTGTCAGAGGAGAAGGCCACGCTCAGGACGTCCTTTGTGTGACCCACAAAACGACGGGTGGTGGTGCCACTGAAGGAAGACCAAGAGACAATGGGAGATCTCGCAGACAAATTCCGCAAAAGAGGGGAGGAAAATTCAAAGATTTGAAGGAAAAACAAACACAAAGTGGTCTACGAAAGGGTAAGGAATGATGGTTCCCTTTTTCCTTCAAAAGAACAACTTTAGAGAAGGATTGGGGGAATCAGGATGAATTTATTGCGTGTGCACGCCTGGCTCTGCAAATCCCTGACCCTCTTCTGCTTGTACAAATTCAGCCCAAAATGACTCGAAAAAAAAAGCCTGAACCTCCTTGTCCCACTTCTCCAATGCTTCTCTCCCATCATAATTGCAGGACGTGTCTTCAGATCTCGGAGATCAGCAGACTTTGTCAGATATAATCATCAGGAGAGGGAGCCAAGGAAAAGCAGCCAAACCCCCCAATTCCGGCCTCCGTTCCAAATCATGGCACCGGCCACAAAAAACTCCCCCCTGCTGGGATCTATCTTCCAACCCAAAAGCAAATCATCTCTGTTTCAAGGTGCACTGATGACCTTGTCCCCTCTCCCAGCACCCAAATGAAGCAGGGAGCCACGCTACACCCCCCCATACCCCCCAAAACACCCTCATCCCTGCCATGTCCCCGTGGCTCACGTGGTGAGGTCCCAGAGCCGCAGGGTGCCATCCCACGAGCCAGAGAGAGCAAACTGCCCATCGGAGGAGATAACCACATCGCTGACGAAGTGCGAGTGACCCCGCAGAGCTCGCTGCGGGATCCCATAGTTGGTCTCATCACGGGTCAGCTTCCACATGATGATGGTTTTGTCTGTAGGGGAGGCAAAGAGAGAGGTAAGGGGGGGGGGGGTGTCATTTCAGGGACCGCAGCCCTCTGCCTACCCCCGGCCTGTCCTTCTCCTCCCCCATGGGAATGGCGGGGGGGCTGCCAAAGAAAACGGGTTGACCAGCTCTCCGCTCCTGTGCCCCCTCCTACCTATCGCAAAGACCAGGCCCCTGCCTCCTCTCCCCTCCTCCGTACCTCTGCTGTGCTACACCCCAGCCCCATCCCTAGGCCAGACTGCCCTAAGGTGGGGGGGGCCTCCAGCCTGTCCCCCCCATCCCTAGACCCACAGCCTCCCTACTCGCCTAACGGTCTCCCCTTGCAGGCTCATGGTAGCCCTGGGACCCCGAGATCATGGTCTCTCTTTCCCCCCACGTCCCAGAACCTTCCCTGCCCCTCTCCCCTCCGGACTCACGGTCTCCCCTCGCCTCTTCTCCCCGTGATGGTCTCCCCTCACTCCCCAAACTCGACCCATGGTCTCTCCCTGTCCCTCTCCTCAACCAGGCTAATGGTCTCCCCCCTCCCCGGGCTGATGGTCTCCTCCTAACTCCCTCAACGCCCCTCCCTCCGATGGTCTCCCCCGACCCTCTTCCCCTTCCCCCCAACCCCCCGCCCCGGCCAGCTCCGGCCCTCACCTCGCGAGGCGGAAAGAATCATGTCCGGGAACTGCGGCGTGGTGGCGATCTGGGTCACCCAGCCGTTGTGACCCTTCAGGGTGCCCCGCAAGGTCATCTGCTCCGTCATGGTGGCGGTAGGGCGGGAGGATGGCGGTGGATTCAACGGAAGCCACGGCCCCGTCCCGTCCGGGCCCCGACAGCAGCCACCAGCGCGGGCAGAGAAAGAGACCGAGGCGGCTTCCGGCGGAAGCGGAAATAGCGTATGAGCTGTACGGCAGCATGGCGGCGCGCAGGCATGCGGGGCAATATGGCGGCGTGCACGGCACTGTACGGAAAGAGGTGTAGGGGTGAGCGTTGGGGGGGGGGGGATGTAGGGAGTGCCCTGGGGGGCTGTGGGGGACAGGGGAGACATTGGGGGGCTGGAGGTGGGGTAGGGAGGTGAGGGGGGCAGGGAAGGCCTTGGGGGGGGCTGGCAGGAGGGCAGAGGGTTAAGGACGTAAAGTGATTTTAAGTTCCCTACGTGTTTTAAAATCCAGGCGCGTGAGAAAGTGGCCTGGAAAATTCGATGCGACTCGACAGGCACGAATAGACCTGGAGGGGGAAATAATTTGGCCACATAACCCTGGAGATAAAACACCCTCGGCCGCTGATTTTCACAGCCCCCCTCAGCCTGACATCTTCAGCTGCAGCCCAGGCGTTCCCAACTGGTGTCACTCGGAGTCCTCAAACGCCGAAGGCGCTTCCTTCGGAGTCCTCAAAAGCCAAAGGCTTCAGCTTCTCCTGCCAGAGAAACCTCTCCCACCGCGTCACACGGCTTGCTTGCCTGCGGAGGATTTGCTTATCGACGCTGACGAGCGATTTAGAAGCCCGTGTCAGGGTGCAACTGGGGAGCAACTGCTTCAAAACGTCCTGGAGGTGCCACCGACCTTCCTGGCCGTCACGTTGTGTCAAGCTTTCTTGGCAGAGCCCCCCCTTCCCCGGGAGCATGCCGGTTATTTTGTCTTCTCCGAATGCTATACCTCTGCCGCCAAAAATGAACTGGTATCTCCTTCGACGAGATCCCCTTTTCCCTACCTCAGGTTTCCCCGAGAGAGGCACCTTCTGTTTCCTTACCCTGTGGCAATGTTTTTTCCTCTTGCAAATCCAGAGGATTTAGTCACCACGCTGTTTGGTGCCATGCCATGGTCTCTTATCCTCCGCTTTAACCTTAACCCTCACCCTCTCCCAACCTCGGCATCGCCTGCACTTTTCACAGTGTAGCGATGTCTCTTTTTTCCAGGGGACAACTCCCCAAGATTCCCTTTTTAGCATCATCGCAAACCCCTTCTCCATCAGCCCATGGCCTTTGCTGGGGTTCAGAGATCTAGGAGGCCCCTCTGAATTTCATGTGTTGTTCATGTGTCCTTAACTCCTTAATTTTCAGGTTTTGGAAAAGAAGCTGCCAGCTTGCATGTCTTGCAGACAGAGCTCCCGGCAAAGATACCACGTCCTGGTCCTTAGAGTTCGAGAACTGGCATCTAATTCTCCGAGCCTCTGAGTAAGTTGGTTTGGTTTTAGCCCATTTTCTCAGCATTTCTGGGGTGGGAAATACCACTTGGCAGAAGCCAAGCCCAGAATGCTCCTTACTAGTTAGACATCTGCCCCAGTCTGGGTTGTAATGCCCTGGAAATGTCTCATTTGTCTTTGTTAACTGTATTGAGCATTTAGGCAACTGACTCAGAGACATCTGAGACAGATCAGGTGAACAGCACTGTCAAAAACTATTTTCTCTCTGTTGACTATTAAAGAAAGTGCCAGACGACTAATTCAGGGAAAGGTCAACGATTTTAGATGTCTTTCATTAACTTCATGCTGCTTTAAGGCAGAGTTAACTGGTGAAAATGAGTCTTCTAGGGATATAGCTATGGGAGTGGTCTGCATTTTGATGCTTATTTGTCTGGTTTAAGGAAAACTTGTTGCAGAGCTCTGTAAAAAAAAAAAATTCCTTTCAGCAAAAGAAAAAAATTTCACTTTCAAATCTGTGTCTCATCACTGTGGGGGAAGCGGAAGAGCTGCATTTCTTTGAAGCAAGCTGAGATATATGGGGAGAGGCTAAGCTAGATGCGTTTCATGAGCTGGCTGGTTTGGGTTTTTTTAATAACCCAAAGTGATGAGAAAACCTGGCCACAGGAGGAGACTCTCTCTCACTTGGTCCTGGTGAGCAGCAGCAACAGAAAGGAAGGAGAAAAGCACAAGCTTATTTCACATTTCTCTCTATCTTAGGACAATGCAAACCAGAAATCGATGCTGTCCCTTTTTGGAGAGGGAAGATTTCTGCACAAACAGGAGTTCCTTGGGATCACCACGCATCCAAAATGCTCAGTGCTATCCACACCACTATCTATAGATGCTGAGCCCGCAGGTCCTCGCTCACAGACCCAGCTACCGTGTCCTCTAAACAACCCGCAGGAGATGCTGGCACCTCCGGAGGGTGGCCTGATGTCACCAGGTCAGACCTCTGTTTCTATTCCTCCTCTGGAGGATCCTGTTCCTGCGATGACTATATAGGGATCCACCAGCCCCCCCTTCCACCTCGGCATTTAAACTGGCTAAAATTAGGTGGTGGGAAGGTCCCTTCCCCGCTGCCAGCACAGCTGTCATGCCCATGACGGCTCTTCCAGCTCAGTGCAGACGCACAAAGCCTCCAGTGAGTCTGGGTACCTGCTTCCCAGGGCACTGCGGTCCCAGGACCTGCCAAAATCTCTAGCACGGATAACCCCCACGTACACAACCATCACAGCCCGCGTGCCCCGGGAGCAGAACAACCCCACTTAGGCCAACTTCAGCATTACAGAAAATCAACTGCAGGTCTCGGTAAGTCTTTTTTTTTTTTTTTTTTTTTCCCCCACAAGCACCAGAGAGGCAGGGAAAGCATAATTTGTGGGTATCCTATTCCTGGATGCCGGTCTGGCTGCACAGGCTCTTTTGCGAAAGGCTGGGAGATGCATTTAGAAAGCAGAAGAAACACGATATGTTTGTGATAGTTGGAAGAAGCCTAGAACAAAATGATCTTTCATTCCTGTACATGGATCTGATGATACTGAAAAACAGGAAAAGGATTAAAAGAATGAATCATATTAATTTTTTTTTCCTTTTAGGAAAATATCATACAGAAATAATTGGTGCCACTCTCCTTGCTCTGTTTATCTGTTTCTCTATAAACTTAGGTCCTTATAGCAGCGTTTATCTAACTTGGCTCCTAATAGCACCTACAGTTTATGAGAGTTGTTAATATAGCACAGGAGAAACATTCAATAATTTCCTTTCGAATATGATCCGATGCCTTTTCTCACCCTGGTTTCAGACTGGTCCATTTTACCTTTCCACAGCTGCAGCTCAGCTCCTTCAGGAAGGCTTGTTGTGTTCAGGACATTGGCAGGATTATGAACACAAAAGTGAAATTATGACGACTCCCCTGTCCAGTTTGAGTGATTTAGGAAGAAAAATTCTGTCATGAACTCTGCCCTCTTTGGTGTATTGATAAGGAGCAAGCAAAGGCCACAAAATCTGCACCCCTTCACCAGCCTACACCATCTGCCATGGCAATCTAAGCCTTTTTTATTAATAAGAAGAATCAATTCAAAACATTAGCCTGGACTAGAAATCACCACATACGCAGTGATGAGAAACAGAGCAGTAACACAGCAGAGGGGGGAAGCTCTTAGCATAATATTCAGTTTAAAACAAGCACTGCTTTTTTTGCCAAAAGAGGTGGTAGCACCACATCCTCCACATATGGGGCTACTTCTCATGGTGGCAATAGCAGTGATAAATGTTGTATTGAATAATTTGAGACATAGAAGGGAAATTAAGCTCATGCTCCTTTAGACAACTAAAATTAGATGTTTAAGACTGAGCTATTTGCCTTGGACCCCTTCTGTGGTCAGTGGGGTGATAGATGTTGATGGACATTCATCACAACTATAGTAGATTCCTCTTCCCTACCATTCATCCGGATGTAGACCAGAAAACACCTCAAATAACGAAGTCCAATAACTGGGAAAAAGTCTCTGTGACTCCATGGTTTTCTCCCTTACTGTGTTTACTCACATGGGCAAAAATATTCCAGGCACCAGCGCGTTTTCCCAGAAAACATGTTTTCCTCCACGCCGTGTCGCTGTAAAGGTCTGGTTTTTCCCTGGACGCGATGTTTTAATGATGTTCCCTCTCATCCCACCAGGCTGACAAAGCTCTTGGAGGTGGTTCTAGTTAGGAAGCAAATGTGATGATGGAGTCAGGTGCGTGAAAACATATTTATTAACAAAGCGCATGCTAAGTCCCGGTTCCTTTGGCACCCAAAAAACCAGCTTTGCCATGCCTGAGGGTGTTCAGTCCTTGCTCTTCTGGCTTTTGGGCTGCTTTTTCGATATTTCCCTAAGCCAGCTTTTCTAGTTTGATGCTTTTCTTGGCCGTTGATGAGTTGTGCTTGTTCAAGAAAGTAATATTAATGTTTAACTCCAGAGGGATGCAGCTGGGCTAGAGAGCCACTCTGGTTGTACCCACTGCGAAAAATATTTACTTTTTTTTTTTCCCCCCCTCTTTATTTCTTCTTTTTAAGGGAAAAGGAGTGCAGATCTTGGTAAGTGATTTTTCCTTCTTCCATCAAAACAAGTCTCATTAATATACATCTCCTATGACCTTTCTTGGCTGGGTGTGTGGCTTATTTATAATGTCACATATTCTAGACTACATTAGATAAACTCATAACCAGTGTAATTTGGGGAACGTTATAGTCAATAAGGAAAAAGAAAGTCAGTACATAATCATTTTTTTAAGGCAACTCCTCTAGTACAAAAAACCACAGAAGGACCCGCTGGAGGCTAAATTTTTTCTCTGTCTCTCTTTTAGAAGAATGGGATGCAAAAATCAGTAAGTGTCTGGTTTTTTGTGGGTTTTTTTTTTCCTTCTTCCCTCCCTCCCCCTGATGGTAAAACCTTGGTGCTGAAGGCTTGTACTAATATTACTTTATTTTAAGGGAAGTTAACAGAAGAGTTTGGTAAGTCATTCACCCTCCTTACGCATGCCTGGGTTTGAATGTGCATGTTTCTGCAGCTGTAGCATTAGCAATGACCAACGTGTCTATATAAATTTCTCTTTATTTCATTTAGAAGAAAGTGACACAGAACTTGGTGAGTGTGGTTTTGGGGATTGTTGGGTTTGGGGTGGGGTATTTTTTTGCTGCTACTGAAGGTGGAAAAAGTTCCTTTGTATAGAGGATGGGCTCATGAAACCAGAATTGATCCTCCAGATCTTAAATTTATACCCAGATATAGTCAAGACACACAACTGAAGGAGAAGGGACCCCAACCATGGGTGCAGTATAAGCTATCTCTGTTACGCTAGGCATCTCGCTTTGGAGGAGACGTGCTGTCTCTCTGCAATCCAGCGGCATTCCCTAATCTCTTCTTCGGGCTCTTCCTCGCTCGTAGAAGCATGTCGGAGGCAGAGAGCTCGCAGGACTAACCTGTATTTATTTCTCTATTATTTTTAGAGGAATGTGACACAGAAAATGGTAAGTGTCCTTCTTCCATTTAAAAGTTCTTCTGAATAATAATGCCCCTCAAAACCAAACCACCTCAGTCACGCATCTTTGGAATAAAATATTTTTTACAATACATACCTTTTTTTTTTCTTTTTTTTTAAAGAAATACTTTTCTCTGTATTTGGGAATTTTTACTGTGATGCTCGGCGAGTTGTATTCTTTCTGCAAAGAAATACTTTGGGCAGGATTGCTATATGCAGTTTGTGCATATTTGTTCATTTCAGCTTCAAAAAGTGCAGAAATGGAAAGGTCTTAAAAAATAAAACTCATTGGAAATACCTGTACTAAATAGAATAAGTCTAGATAGGGATTGTTTTGTGTCTATAATACTAAGAACAAAATAAATATATGGAAGCAATGAAAAATAACTTAAAGCCATTTCCCTTCTCTCTCTCTGTTTTGGGGACACACACATAAAATGCAGAAATAGGTAAATATCACTTTCTTATCTTGGTCCTATTGATTATGCTAAGGAGAGTTTTTGTTTAACGAACCCTGCATGAATACCCAGGATGCCACGTACATCCACAGTCCCATCTGCGCTGGGGGTCTGCCCTTGACCCTACATCATTATTTAAATGCCAAATCTGTAAATGACGAGCTCAAGGTCAGCCCAAGAACAGATTCAAGCAGTCCTTTAACATGCATCCCTATTTATTTCTCTGTTTTAAGGTGAACTTACAGCAGAAATTGGTAAGTCACAATTTAGCTCCCATCTGATACATTTCTGTATAGCTTTGAGTCGTGTTTCAGCTGATTTACCTGGGGTTTATTCCTTTTCTCTTACCTGTTGTTAAAAAAGCAAGAGGTATTTACATTTTTAACAAGAACTAATATTAAAAAAAGTCAACAGTACAGAAAACAGGGGGCTTGCAGGTTGCTCTAGCTAGGAAGGCAATAATATAGAGAATAAAGGGAATTTCTGAGCCAAAGACATGGATGAACATAGCCAGTGTGAAGCCCTGTGACATCGGACAGAGCCTTGGGGGATTTGGGGCTGTTGAGATCCAGCACGTGCAAAGTGCAGGACTTAATCCCTCTCACCTGGTACTTGGGTTTTGTAAAAATGCCTTTTCCAGTTCCCATTGTCCCATCTTTCATGGTAGATGTTGCAAAGAGGAGGAGATATGTTGAGCATTAGCTGCAGAATAGTTTTATTTTCTGAGCAAAAGAAGGACCAGAGAGGGTATGGTGCATCCCTGGAGGTCCTTCAGAAAACCAGTATTTATTTTTCTCTTCTTCTTTTTTTATTTTTTTTAGACACTCTGACTGCGGAGCTTGGTAAGTGGTTTCCTTCCTTTTTGTCTTTATTACACTGCAGGTTTTTAGGGAAAAGAGGTGGTTATTCCCCACACACACAGACATAACCCCACATATGTCCAATCTGGGCTAGAAATAAAGTCAATTAATTAAAAAAAACCCATAATTTCAAATTATAATCACCAGTAAACCCAAAATTTGGAGGCGGAGGATGATGGGAGGCTCACAAGCATGAGGGAGAGCTGGCGAGCACTTACTGACCATTGCTATTTCCTCTTTATTTTTTTCTTTTAGAGGAACGTGATAGAAAAATCAGTAAGTATAATTTTTCTTTTCTGGTCAAAGTAAAAGCCGCAGGCAATGCCAGATTGCCCCAAGGGCATCTGTGTGTTTCGGGTCTGGTTATTAAATTATTTTTTGAATATGTGGGAGGTTTGGGGTTTGTACCAAGCTGCAGAATTTGGGCTTTTTTGGCTACATGTCACCTCTCTAATCTAAAGTATAAAGGCAGCCCCATTTCCCTTATTCCCATCAGTGCCAAAGATGCAGGGACCGATTCTTTACCCGTAATATAAAGCTGTTGTCAGCAATCCCTTCCCTGTTCTTAATTACCAGCTTGTTGGTCTCGTTAGCATCAACGTGATGCCGTTATAATATAACTTGACCCTGGGGAAAGTCAAAGGCGGCGCAAGCCACGTTATCAGCCAGGTTGTGTTCACAGAGAAATAAAGGTTGATTTAAAGCTAATATTCATTTATTTCTTTTGGTTTAAGGCAAGCTCACATCAGACCTGGGTAAGTTTTATTTCATTCAAATGAAAATTATCCTTAATTATGCAAAAGTGCTGGGTATAAAACATTTTTTAAAAAATGGAGGATTTTGTGTTTTCATCTGCTTTAGGATGGGGTGGCTTATAGGGTGATTTTGTCCTTAATAAACCTTATTTTTAAAATATTGTAGGGGAAGGTGTCCGTGGAATAGAATTTCCATCAGGTTTGAGTTTTGTGGTGTGAAGACAGAGCGCTGCAGGAGGGGATGGGTGCAGGAGGAGTTGCTTTGCGTCTCTCTGTATTTATTGATTATTTCTTGTCTTTTAGGTGAATGTGATGCAAAAATCAGTAAGTGCAATTCCTCTTTCGATGAATGCCGAGGAGCGCACATGCCTGTCATTTTATCTTTGAAAATGGGAGTGGAGAGGGAGTTTCCTGCTGAAAACCTTAAAGTTTTTTTTTGTAGATTGAGTAACATTCACAACAAAGCATAATTTCAAAGTATAATCATCAGTATCAAGGCAGTCTTGGGGGGGAAAAAAGCAGTGTTACTGATCTGAGCGCTCTAGGGATGCTATAGAGCCATACACAGAGAAGAAGGAAATATTTAATAATAATTTTTCCACTTCTTTCCTTTCTAGAGGAACGTGATAGAAAAATTAGTAAGTGTCATTCTTCATTGTGCTTTTGGGGTAAACCCCCTTTGTTTTGGGGGAGGGGGAGCCTCTCTGATGCCCTGTCCTTGAAAAGTGGCAAATAAGAAAATGTTTTCCCCAAGTTTCAGCCTGGGCTTCTGCATTTCCCACAGAGAAAAACCACCCAAATAAACACAAATATTATTTTTTCTCTTTGCAGCCAAGCTCACAGCAGAAATACGTAAGTCCTTTTCTTTCTTTTCAAAACCAAACCAATGGTTTGAGGCTTAGAAACCTCTTTTCTAGGGTTAATTTTTGTTGCTTTACTTGAACTAATACCGATTTTTTTTTTTCCCCCCTCTTATTTCAAAGGCAGACTCACCGCACTGCTTGGTAAGTCCGATTTTTGTACAAAACCTCCTGTGAGGGTTGTTTTCCTTAAATCTTTGCATGATTTTATGCAATGACGTTGGGGGAACCTTTGGAGTCCTTGGTCCAACCTCCTGGTCCTCCCCGGGGCTCGTGCCGAGGCGAGACCACGTTGCCTGGGGACAACCTCAGCTGGATGCGGCCACTTTCTATCCAGACCGAGTCGGGCTTTTCTGTTGTTCCTTACAAAAATGTGAACTCAATGTGCGGTTTGGGGGGGGTTCTTTAATAAAATATAATTAGAAAACTGAGCAAAATCAGTTTTGCAGCAGACAGTCTTTGAGCTTTGGCTTCAGGACCTGTCATCCTGGGGGAAGAGAGCAGTGTAAAAAAACAACCAAAAAAATGCTGGCTTTTATTTTTAATTTCTTTTTCTTTCAGGGGACCGAGACTCGAGGCTTCGTAAGTGACACTCTCCTCCTGACATGTAAAATCTTGGTCTAAAGGGGGTCATCCTCACTGGGCTGGTGTGTTTCCAAAAGGGTCTCTCCTCCTCAGCACCAGTTTTCTCATTTTTCCTGCATTTCTGAATTCAACACCTTACATCGCTCCTAAATGGATGTATTGCCAGAATTGGTGGTTTTCCTCACTATGATATGATATATTCACTATTATAATATATTATATTATATTTACTGTTATAATACAATATATTATACTCACTATTCTTTTTTTTATTTTATTTTATACTACCAGGCTATACATATTTTATACTATTACACTATACATTATATTATTTTCTAAAACACTATGTGAGTTTAAACCTGAGAATTATTTACACTGTATCCAGAGAGGAGAGAGAAACATCTATTTAAAATAAACTTGTTATTTCTCTCTTTTTAGGGAAACTCACTGCAGAACTTGGTAAGTAATTTTCTTTCCTGTATTATGGGGAAAGGGCAGCCAGAGGCACTGAAAACTGATCGGTATCTATTTTTCTTTATTTTCTTTGTTTTTTGTAGCAAAATGTGATGCAACAATTAGTAAGTGACATTTCCTCGTACACCTCAAGATGGTTTGGTTGGTGTTTCAGCAATGAAGGGATGCGGGAATTTCTTAAACTAAATCTGGGTCTTCAGAAGAAATGATCTCTTGGGTTTCAAGGGCTGGGGGAGCCTGAATCCAAAGTTCAGGGGGAAAAAGGAAAATATAATGCGGGGCAAATTCCCATGTGAGGAGCCGAGATGGGCTGGAGAGGTGCAGGTTTGACTCGTGTTGTGGCGTTCGGGAAATCTAACAGGAACTAATGTTATTTTCTGTTTTAAGGGATATTTACGGTGGAGCTTGGTAAGTCCATTTCCTTCCTTTTGCATTTTTTATTAGGTTTTTAAAAAAATATTAAATTTTTAATAACTAATACATTGCAAACAAAATATTAGATTGTATTTTTAAAATACAATTATAAAAACAAACCCCAAACTTATTTCTGCCTGTTTTCCCTGTGTTTCAACCACCTGGAGAAAAACAGCATCTTAAAGGCAGAAGTAGAGAAGTGTTAAATCCCAAAATAATTAGAAATGGGAATAACATGGGCTAGAGCAGAAATCATCTTGTATTCCAAATTATTATAGATGTAACGTGTGAACGGCAGAACCACGAGAAATAAGACACGATTGGTTTTTTTTCATTCATTTTTAGGAGAGCGGCACACAAAAATAGGTAGGTTTTCTGTTCCCCTGCCCAGCAAATCTCTGGATGAATTTCTCAGGAGGAAATCAGACCATCCATTGCCTGTGTATTTACAGGAAAATAAAAAAGCCTTGCCTTAAAACTTAACTTTTATGTTTTTACCCTCTTTTTTCAGGTGAACTTACTGCAGACGTCGGTAAGCCATTTTCCCGTTAATCTTGATTTTGGTGGAAATTATACGTGAAGATAGGCACCGAGTAATGTAATAATCATTTATTTCGGTTTATTTTTAGGGGACTGCAATAGAAAACTTCGTAAGTGCCTTTTTGTAATTGTGAGAATTAACGCTGAGAATTTTGTCATCTATTATGTCATCAATAAGAGAGGAACGTCATGAAATTCCTGTTTTGTTTTTTTTTTTTTCCTCTATTTTAAGGGCAACATGCAGCAGAACTTGGTAAGGAATTTCACTGTTTTGCTCAAAATGGATTTTTTTTTTTTTGCATATCTGAAGTTTTTAAGGGGATAATTTCTATTTTAATCAAGTTTAGCAGTATGTATGCACAAGCTAAGATAAATATATTCCATAATATATTTTATTGTATGATAGATTATATGATAGATATTCCACAAAATACAATTTCCGAGCAACATTATAGATAGAAAAACAGCTTCAGAATAAACCCTTGGCAGAACTTGACTTCAACACTTGTAGATCACAACTACGCACTAATTTGTTTTTATTTCTTTATCATTTTTAGAGGAACGGGACGAGAAAATCAGTAAGTATCGCCCTGCTTTGCGAGCCACGTGGCCGGGCTCAACGTTATCCTTGCAGCTCATTTCCTATTTTTATGGATGAGCTCATAGGCAACACGAGCTCGTAACTGCCCAGGAGGAAGGGAATAAATATAAAATATGGGCTGCAGACAGCAACAACCAAACCTGCAGAGCAGAAGAACCTGAGTGACAATCAATACTTGCTTTTTTTGCCAGATCAGGCATTTTCTTTCCTCCTGTAAAAACCCATTGGGATGCTTATTGCATCACATTTGGATTCGCAGGGTTGCTTGAGCCTGTTTTTCACCTGCAGGTATTCATTTAGCCAAGGCTTGATGCATGTTTAAGCAGCAGGCAGTGATGGTAGTAAAAAGAATAAAATCATTTAAAGACCCAAAAAGCTGCACTGATAATGTAGGGACACAATGTGAAGACAAAAGCAGTGATTCCTTGTTATTTATTCCCACCCCCCCCCTTTTTTTTTTTTCTCTCTTTTAGAGGAAAATGAAGTGGAGATAAGTGAGTGTCATTTTCTATGCTTTGTGGTTTGTGTGGGGCTCTTGCTTAACCCAAATGCTGAAGAAGCAGTTGATTTAAAATCCAATATACACAATAGAAAAGGGTTTTCTCTGTAGAATTTCCCTGAGAAAGCCATATACGGGAGTGAGAAAAACAAGAATTTGGGGCTTGAATGGTCCAAGCTATTTCAGTTCCTTGCTAAAGAGTAAAAGTGAATGGAAAGGGGGGTGGAGTGAAATAAAAATTATGGTTTTCCAATGCCCCAGTTGTGGGATGGGGTCGGGGCTATGCGTGGGACCCCAAATTCTGCCACTGTCAAATTGGCTTCAGGCTCAGCCAGGGAACAACCCCAGCATGTCCAAGATCTTTTTAATGTATATTTATTATGTTTACATTTATATTTTATAATATATTTATGTATTATAAATATATATAATTTATGTTATAGACAGGAAAATAACAATAGTAGTAATTTTATATTATATATTTATCATTATAAATTGTATAATATATATCATTCTGGTGTTATAAAGTTCTGCTTTGAACTCATAAGTCTTTCTCTGCTTTAAGGGCGCCTTACTGAGCTGCTGGGTAAGTGCATTTCCTTCCCATCCCCATCTATAAATTCAGCATACAGACGGTGCAGATGCTGCCGGGTTATTTGGTTGCACCGATGGCTTTTTTTCATCTCTTTTAGCAGAAGTACTGCTACGCCAAAAGCAGCTATAATTTATCAAAATGTAATTTGGAAAAAATAACAGCTAGGAAATACAAGATTGCTGGAGTCAAGGCTTCGAGAGAGGTGCTTTAGCAAAGTCCCGCAGAAAAAATGGTAATAATTTCTATTTCTGTTTGCAGAGGACCGGGATTCGGAAGTTCGTAAGTCTATTTGTGCATCTCGGAGAAGTGAATCCTCTGTGGGAAGCGGGATCCCCTAAAATGGGTTGTGCTGGTGCTCACTTTCACCAAAGAAATATGTTTGATTTAATTATTAGTTCAAAAATGTATGTATATTTGGAGAAAATACTCCATGAAATATATCAGGTCTTAGAAGAAAATGTCCTGGAGATCTGATTCTCTGTCCTAAATTATTGGAAGAGTCTCTGTTCATTTTTTATTTGCAAGATTTTATCGCATGGATTTTTTTCTTGCCCTTCCATGGAGCAATATGCACGAAATTTTAGAGTCTTGCCCTGCAAGTGTCCTCGATGCAGAAATAAAAAGAGAACTATCCGTAGTTGAGTGTGCATAACCAGTGCTTTTTTTGCTAAGCTGGGTGACTCTCTTCTGCAGAGCTCATATGTAGTAAAAATCTAAAATTGGAGAAAAACAGGGTTTTATGCATTTCTATTCCTTTTTTTTTTGTTTCCTTTTTAGGAAAACAGAATGCTGTCATTAGTAAGTGTCATTCTTCCTCTCTGAGATATGCGATGCTTGGGGGTCACGAGCAGGATGATGTTGCTGCTACTGTTTTGGCTTAGTATTTTGGTCGAAATACCATAAATTAACTGAATTAAGTAAAAAAAAAAAAAAGGTGAATTAAGAGTCATGACAGTATCTGGCCACGTTAGAGGATTTGGTTACCTTGAGTTCCCCCGTCAAGACCCTCTCATATCCATGGGAAGGAAAAACACTGATGAGAACAAATTTTATTTTCTCCTTTTTAAGGAAAATTAACGGAAGAGCTTGGTAAGGCATTTTTATTCCTTTTACAAAACTGATTTGGGATTTTTTTGGTGGGTTTTGTTGCTTTTTCTTATAATTTGGGTTGGCTGGTTGTATATAGTTTTTGAGATAACTGTAGAAGCAGATGGTGAAAGGGCTACTGCAGGTGACTTTTAAAAATAAAATAGTAACAGATAACAATAACGCACAAAAAAAAAATAGCAATGGAATAGAAATGAGCTTGTATCCCGATACAAAAATCTGCGGTACAAAAAGAAAATCTGTGTTTCACCTTTTTCTTTTTCTCTTTTCTTTTTGTTAGAGGAATTAAAGGATCAGAAAGCTGGTAAGTGATATTTTCCTGCTGTTCTAAGAAATTTAGAAAGTTCAAGAGTGTTTGTAATTACGTATTTTATAATATATTAATATTTATAATATATTATTTACTTTACTATGTTTGTGTGTGTATATATTTAAAAAAAAAAAGTGTGTGTGTGTGATATATGTGTTAATTTCCAGACTAAAATGTAATTTAATTATGGGACTGAAACAAAATCTATGGGAGTCATGATTTTTTTTTTTTAAATGCCTTCAAAGTGGTAGGACATAAAACACTTGGATGATATGCTTGGGCATATTTAGGGCTGGTGATGCCAAATTGATTCTTCTCATTCCTTTTGCAGATGAGTCTTCTGAGGAGCTTGGTAAATCTTTGTTTTCCTTTTAATTTGACAAAAAGGGGATGGATCAAGTTTTGTGAAATAAATCTTGTTACATGCATGTTAGGTTGACGTGGCTGGATTTTTTTTTTCTTTAAAAAAAAATATGGTGTGTGTTTAATATAAGTTGCAAGCTCATTTCAAATCCTAGTAATGAATGCAAATAATATCTGGAACAGGGGTGCCACTGAAATGATAGAGGCTAATAAGAATTCTGATTTTTTTTTTCTCCCCTCTTTTTTTTCTTTTGTTCCCAGAGGAGAGTGATACAGAAAGGGGTAAGCATCATTTTCCATCCTGCCAAGGCAGAAAACCATTTTGCTTTGAAGGAAGCCTCCTTAAGTATGTGATGAAAATTTTCTGGTTTTCCTCTTTTAAGACAAACTCACCGAAGAACTTGGTAAGTAGTTTCCTTCCTTCACCAACACCAAATACTCAACATTTATTTTCACCTTTTCTGTTGGATTTGAGTTTGGTCAGAAGCTTTGTGGTCTGTTATCACAACAAATGGATGAAGTGGACGTCAGCAAAGTATAATACTGAAAAATTTAAAAAGAAACTGAATTTTACATCATGAGCAAAAGCAGCTTTTTACATTTCTCCACAATTTAATGCAATAACTGCAAAAGTGGAGGAACTTTGGTTCTTCAAATAGTGGACAGAATAGATAAATAGTAGAGGAGGAGAAAATATCTGGGGAATAAACAGATTCTAATGGAAATCCATGGTTTTCTCTCTCTTAAGATGAAGTCACGGAAGAACTTGGTATGTGATTTATTTTTTTTTTTTAACCTTTAACAAAAGCTTTTCTAAAGCTTTCTGAGTTTTCTTTGTTGCCCAGATATTAACTCTAACATAACAAGAAATAGAGGCTTAGATAGAGGGAAATGAGAGCCAACAGAAAATGGAATTTCATATAATAAATTACTAACAAATAAAGGTGTTTGGGAAAAGTCCTGCCTCTGATATCAACAGATACTTTTAAATTATATTTCATCTTGTTTTTCTTCCTTGTTTTTAGGGGAACGTGATAAAAAAATAGGTGGGTCTTGTCATTTCCCAGGTCCTTTGGGGCATATTTGGGCGCTCTGGATGGGTTCAGAGCGGAGGGATGCTGGCTGTGTTATCCCAATCCCCGGAATAGCCGAGGGAGCTGCTTTTCCACCCCTAAATACCAAATTCCCTCACTGTTGTTTGAATATTGGGAGAGTTCATGAGATTTCTTTCGAGATCTTGTATTCTTTCAGCCCTCCCGAGGTACCAATTGAGCAAAGAAATCCTAATTATTTCATTTATTTCTTTCCTTTAAGAGGAAATCACTGAAGAGCTTGGTAAGTCATTTCTCTTTCCTTTCTCTCTTATATTTTCCTCCCTGTTACTCTCTTACATTGTTTTGAGTTTTCTGTTTTCTTTTTTATGTCAGTTTAGAAAAAAGAAATCATGGGCAAAGTAAAAAATAATAATAATAACACTAATCAACAGTACAGCATTGCAGGGAAATTGTCAAGTTGCAGTTTGTAGGTGATACAAAACCTCAAAAAAATTAGGTAGGACACTTTTAAGATTTGGGGTTTCTTCCGTTTTTTTTTCCTTTTTTCAGCTGAACAGACTGCACGGATCAGTAAGTGTTGTTCTCTCTGCCTTTAATAGGATGGGAAAGCATGGGGGGGTGTAAATATTGCTCTGAAATAGAGGTCTTTTCCTTTAATATGAGATAAAAGGGCTGTTCAAAAACTTCACATCCTTGGATGTTACTTATTGCTTCTCTCCGTTCTCCCTGGGCCGCCCAAATGCCCTTCTGTGTTGCATTTTGGATAATAAGGAGTTATTTTGGGTCGGTTTTCTGTTGCCGAGGGCTCTCTTCGATTCAGTGGTGCTTAACTCCACTGAGAGCAATTAAAATTAAAAATCCAGAAATGTGTTCTTGAAGAGAAATGTAGAATCCCCCAGCGAACCACTTAGTGCGTATCTGTAGGGAAGAAAATATAATTAAAACCCATTTTCCTTTTGCTGTTTCTAGATGAACTCACTACAGAGCTCGGTAAGTCCTTTTAAAAAAATCACATTTGTGCAAATATCTTGTTTCTGTTTAGTTTGGGTTTTGGTAGGAGCAAGTCATGACCTTTGCTTTAAGATTAGGAAAGTGAATTAGGGGATGGGTTAATCTATATAAAATCTGAGGCAAAATGTGAATTACAATTCTAATTCTCTATATGGAATGGAAAAATAGCAGATTTATCTCTAGATGATGAACACACACACAGAAGGGGGAGTACTTAGGAATAACTTTTTTTTCCCTTTTTTAGGAGAACGTGATACAAAAATTGGTACGTGTCCACCTCCTTCCTGAATCCCACAGAACTCAGTGCATGGGATCATGACTTTTATTTTAATTATAATAATGATAATAATGAAAATCAGTATTTTTTGTTCTTTTTTTAAGACAAACTGTCTGCAGAAATTGGTAAGTGTTTTTCTCTGCCTTCCAACAAAACAAATACAGTCTGTGGACTGTATTTTGCTTTTATCTTTTATATGAAGGAAAAATATAGGTTATAACAACTTTTGATTTTTATTTTTTTCTTGTTTTCCTTTATTTAGAAAAACGTGATAGAAAAATTGGTGAGTATCAGACTTCTTCCCAAGACATGAACTTAGTGTGTTTTTAAGATCCGTGTGATCACCTCAGTGTGAATTGTAATGGAAATCCTTTCTTTTTTTCTGTCTTTTCAGATGAACTCAGTGCAGAGCTTGGTAAGCCACTTTGTTTGCAGGAAAGAAAGATACACAAGCCTGTGTTTGTCTCCTATATTTTTTTTTATTGCTTATGCTTTTTTCTGAGCTACTTTGGGGAATTTTACGGAAACCTGGGCTAATGAGGATAAAGTAGAAAGATGCATGCATTATATAATATATTATATTTTTTACATTATATATTATATCTAATTATTCTACTATGTAATAATATATTAATATATTATTATAACAATATTAATAACATATAACTATATAATCAGTGCAAACAATAATAATCCCTAGGCACAGAAATATATTTTTGCTGTGGGAGCCAAGAAAGTCTTAGAAAGTCGTAACACAAAAACAAAGAGAAATGTGCAATAATAGTTTCTATTGTTTCTCTTTTCAGAGGAATACAAAGCAAAAATGCGTGAGTGTCCCTTTCCTCATCTTCTGGAGCAGTAAAGCATGTGTGAGGTTTTGGGGGCATTTTCGAATAGCTGGGCTGTGAGATTTTTCTCTTTTTAACTTCTGTGGACTTTAGTGTCGTGGAGATCACCTGCAAAAGGTGAAAATATTGGTCATGACTTTCCAGAGCACCCACGCACCTTCCTCCCTCTGCAGACTATACAAGCGGTGCCCTCTAATTGTAGCAGAAATTCCTGGTATGACCAATTACAGCTTTTTTTTCTGCGCGGTGACTTCTACCTGTTAGTTTAAACCATCCTTTTTTTTTTTTTTTCTGAGATTTAATCTAAATGACAAATCACATTACAGACACAAGTCTCAATGAGGTCTTATTTCACAACAGTTTAATCTCATGCTAGGAAGAAAAAAACACTTTGAAGCGGGGAAGGAAGGAAATAAAAAATTGGCATGAACTGGAGGCATCTTTGGAATAAAAATCCCTCATTGACATGACTTTTTAATTTTTTTTTTCTTTTAAGGAAAATGCATTGCAGAGCACAGTAAGTGCATTTTTCTCCCTTCTACAAATACCCCTTTTGCTTTTGGATTTAAGTTTACAATGTCATTAATAACTAATTTTTTATTGTGCCTTTTTAGGGAAAGAGGAAGAAAAAATGGGTAAGTAATTTAGAGAAAGAGGAAGAAAAAAATGGGTAAGTGATTTGGTACTCTGGCTTGCTGACCGGTGTCATGTATATGTGTTATGTGTAGGGAAAGCTGCACATCAAGTTATCGAGCCTTGAACTACAGAAAGACAAAACACCCTCTTAGATTTGCAAGAAGACACCAGTCACCGGGCAAAGGGCATGCTAAATAAGTTTTTTCATTCTCTTTTTCTCGCCCTCTCCTTCTTCTTCCACAGCAAACGTGACGCTGGACCCGGAGACAGCCCACCCTCGCCTCATCCTCTCCAAGGACCAGAAGAGCGTGAGATGGGAATACATGCTGCAGGAGTCTCCCGACAGCCCTGAGCGGTTTGACGCCGATCCTTGCGTGCTGGGTTGTGAAGCCTTCACCTCCGGGAGACACTACTGGGTGGTGGATGTAGCCGAGGGACAGTACTGCGCCGTCGGGGTCAGCAAAGAGTCTCTGCAGAGGAAGGCACCCGTCAGCTTTAATCCCGAGGAAGGGATCTGGGCGGTGCAGCAATGGGGATTTAAGAACCGTGCCCTCACCTCCCCCCCAACCCTCCTTAACCTGCCGCGGGTCCCCAAAAAGATCCGGATCTCTCTAGACTACGAATGGGGGGAGGTGGCGTTTTTTGACGTTGAGAACAAAATACCGATCTTCACTTTTCCTCCGGCTTCTTTCGCTGGGGAGCGGATCCGGCCGTGGTTCTGGGTGGAGTTGGGCTCAATTTCTCTGGTCCGATGAACCTTGCGTTCCTCCTTGTGCAGAGAGTTTAGTGCCGGCAGTGAGTGGGTGGCTTGAAGGGCAAGAGGAGTGGTGGAAGCACCTTACTCCATCCAGACACCAACAGCTAGGTGGTTAAGAGCAGCAGGATAGAGACCAGGATAGAAATGCTCTCGGGAAGAGCAGCGTCAAACCTCATTCTCCCCCATTCCCAGTCGAGTGCTGCAACCATCATCGTGCAAAGGAAAGGCAGCCCATCCTGCATGTCCTCAACATACGGTGGCAGAAGGTCTGCCTAGCTTGTAGTTGCAGTTCCAGCATAGAGGAACATCAAATGACCTGCAGAGAGATGTAGGCTTCTCCTTTGGTTGATGAAAAGAGATGGGCACCAGGGTAGATCACTGTTCACGCTGCCTGTGTCACCTGAGTGGGAGTGCAGGCTCCCACCAGCGTTTTCTTCTCATCAGTTGGTGGCTGATGTGTAGATTTCAACCATTTGAGCCACTTTTATAGTAGGCAGAGGGAAATAAGTGCTTCTGGTGAGCAGCTCATCTCATCCAGACATAGACATCAAAATAGGACAGGCAAATCGTGCTTTCTGTGTGCCTATCTCTCTTCACCAACTGTTGAAGGACTCTCTTCACCAGCTGTTGAAGAAATCTACACTTGGAAGAGATTAAACAACTCTCCTTCGCCCAACCTGCATACGAATCCAGGCCCGTTGCCCTTGGCCAAAGAAAGGACATGGAAAACCCTCTGTGACTGTCCTCAGATCTCCAAGGTCAATGCTTGTCATTGCCTGATCAAGAGCCTGATCAATGCTGTCAGCTTTGTCCACCGACATCTCCACAGATTTCCTCCCCAAACGCTCCAGCCACTGTGCTGCTGGTCGAGGCATTGCTCCTGTAATCCTTTATACCAGAGCTGGATGCAGCCAGGTCCTCTGGCAGGACTTAAATCTGGTCCGGGCAGATGATTTTATTCCAGCTGGATTAGCCAGAGTCCATGAGTTTAGCTCAGCCTTTGGGAGAAGTGAGAGAAGGCTGGATTCAAGACCAAGCAGGCATCATGCCCTAAGGTGAAAACTGGGGTGCCAAACATCCAGACCATATGAATTAAAGGTTTAAAGAGGCTCCCGCCAGCATAGAGCTCTGCATCCTGTTGCCAGTAAAGCTTCCAGTGAGGTACTGGGAGCTCTAAAACTAGATTCATGGAGAGGGTCAAGCCAGTGCTTGAGAACAGCATGGGGCCAGCTGTGCTGGAAGGTGGGCGATTAGGGACATCTCTAAAGCTGCTAGAGTGGATGGATGCAACGGTCTTTCCCTTTCACAACATCTCACTGCACTTTAATAGCACCAGTGAATTCCTCTTTAATCCCTGCTTGTTCTTAGCCACCTGTAAAGCCTTAAATCTTGTCTTTTGCCCCACCATGGGACAGCCAACTTGTTGTTCCCATCTGACAATAAACCACTTGAGACTCGCTAGAGAATTTGATTCCTTTTTCCAGCTGGTTCAACGTGGAGGCCCTCCTGGCCCTCTTGGATGATGCCTGCAGCCTGTATGATCTCTCCTTGCAGGCATCTTGCCCCACTTACCCTCCAAAAAATTGGGGGACAGTTGAGGGGGATCCCACTGGGGAGGAATGCTGTCATCTCCCACCCGTGAGCAACGGCCAGGGCATCTCGAGGTCTCAGCCCTGTGGTTTTGGGTTTTAATTCCTGTGGCTTATTGGGCCAGAAACTTTCATTATCGCCTTGCAACCCATGTTTGTGGTGGCACTGTTGTAGGGTAGGCAGGAGGAGAGCCAAGCAAGGGGAAGAGGGAGAAGAGGGACAGACCATTTGTGTCTGAGGGCTTCAAGATGGTAATATTTTAGCTAAGAAAGCACACTTGCTGTAGCAGCTCAAAATACCATTTCTTCTGTGAGCAGACAGAAATGGGGGGGGGGATATATAATAATATATAATATAATTTTTAAAAATCCTCTATTCTAAGTAACTATCAATGTGGGAAACACCACAGAGGAGAAACTGCCCTTCCTCCTTGCTGGAAATCACTGCCAGCAACTTTGAAGCACAAGTTTATAGAGCTGTTTTTTGCTATAATTAAAAACTGCAATCAGGAAGGTCTTCCTGTGCCGCTTGTAACCCATGAAAAAGGCTGGACACAAGATGAAAAAGCTGCCCAGCTCTTTATTTAAAGCTGTTGGATGACTACTGTGCTTATTTTTCCCCTGGTGATGGCCAAGGCAGGGGGTGAGCCCCTGGGAGGTGGCTGTGCTTGGACAGTCCCCGTGTTGCATGGTGGCGGATGCTCCATCTTCTCTGGTAGCCAAAGGTATTTTATCTTATAGCTGAAAACGATGAAGTGTTTTCAATCCAAGCTTTATCTTGGATTGAAAAATCTGATTTGAGGACACTGAGCCACAGAGAGATGTAAATGAGCCTGTCCCTGGCAGAGAGACACCAGGCAGCACATTCCTCTCCGTGTTTCCTTAAATAGGGCTGATATTTTCCCTCTATCCTCCGCGTGATCCGACTCTGAGCTCGAACAGCCCTGGGGTGGCTGGAGAGAAGCCCTGTGGACTAAATCACACACACACACACACACACACAGACAAAAAAAAATTCTGCAAAGACCATGTGCTGCTGCCTAACGGGTAAGTGTCTGGTTTGGGACGGTTGGGGACGTCCCGGCAAAGGGAACCGGCAGCGTCCCAGCCACCCTGGCACTGCCGAGATGTTTCTCCAAGTGTAAAGATGCAGGGCTGTTAAATTTGGGGTTGCTGTGGTCTGTCTGTGCAGTGCAAGCTGGGGGGGGGGTGGGGGGGTGTTGCTGAGCCTGCTTCGGCGATGCTTTCAGGTTCTGCGTCTGCTGCATCGATCGATTAAAATTGGTTCCAAATAAAAGGAAAGCAGCAAGGAAACATAAAAGTTGCTTTTCCAGCATGGTTTTCTGAGCACATGTGCACTGTTGGGGGGTTTCTGTGTTGGCAAGTGCACCCTAAGGCTTCGGTCCATGCTTTGAAGGGTGGGAAGCAGATGTGGGGGGACACAGGTCATGTACCAGCAAAGGAGCAGGTTAGAGCCTGAACTTTGGGGATGAAATGCCAGTTCCCGCCAGGTGGGAAGGTTGGCTCCTTCTCCTTTGGCCATCCCCAGAGTAGAGACACCAGCCTGAGATGTTGATGCCCGTGGTGCAGACTTGCACATAGGTGAGAGAAACCTCAACGCCCAAGAGGGGGACATTGAAGTCCAAGGTTTGCAGGAGGGCAATTCATTCCTTCCTAAAATTAACATCTAAAAGAGGTTAGAGCTTCCTTCCCCTGTTCCTCCTTCCTCCACCCATGCTATAAGTTCACTCTGCTGCAGGTAGCAAGGCGAACAGCAACAAGAGAGGCTGGAGAAGCTGCTGCCATGGCCTCCGGTTCATCTAGAGCAAGGGAAGGGGGAGAAGGAAGCACCCACCGCACTGTCCTGCAGCATCGGCCAGATCCTGACCGCCTGGGCTGTGACCCCACCGGCTGCGGAGGTGGCACAGCCCGATCCTGGCCGGAGCGAGGAAGGCTTGGAGATGCCGAGGCAGTCGGCCACCGAAGCCGGTTCAGGAAAGGAAATTTCCAGCCAAAACAGCATTTGGAGCATTTAGCGGAGAAGCTGAAGCTCTTGGATCTGGAAGGGGGCAGGGAGGAGAAGGAACATCTCTGCTCGTGGCGCAAGAGGACGATCGCCTTCAGGGGTGATGCAAATGCATCTGGCTCCAGCCATGATGGACCAAGGGCTCATGGAAGTCCCACTACAGCCGATGTAGAGGAATCTGCCCAGGAGGACAGGGTCAGGTCCATAACCGAGCTTGGGTTTTTCCTTTTATGAAATTTTTTCTGACCGCCTTAAGGGATACTGGGGTTTCTTTGATCTTCTCAGGATTACAGGCTTCAAGCCAGCTTTGAAGTTCTCTGTAGTTGGGTTTTTTCACCATGAAAATACATAAATGGAAGTAAGTGGGGAGAGCTAGGAAAAATAAAAACAACACACTTTTTGGCTAAAAATATGAAAACATTATTAATTTTCAGACTAAACCCTTTGCCCCAAATCAGTCAACAGCTATTTTCCAATTAATTTCATGTGAGAATGAAACTGTCTCCTCTGTTGTCCTCCTGTGTCTTCTCCATCCTTGTGCCCATGCTGCAATTTTTTTTTTTCCCAGACTGGGGGGAAGTGTTCCCAAGCATCCCATCTCTTCCCTACTCCCCCCTCTCTATACCCTCCCAAACCATTTTTCTTCTTCCAGGAGCAAATACACAGTGACCTGGAGAAGCTCAAGAAACAACGAGAAGATATTTTGGAATTGAAAATAAGTGGAGAGAGGCGATGTCAGGACTATTTGGTAAGTAGTTGTTGCCATTGACGTGCAGAAAACAGACTCCACAATCAGTGAGATTGTAAAGTAGGTATGTTCATTCAGCCCTGGGCAGCACGGGGGGTAGTCCCACCAAAGTCGTGCGCGCCTGATTTGGCAGTTCACTTTAAATTTATACAGTCAAGTGTTACATATACATAGAGTTTCACAATACGCCTATACATAGGCATTACCGATCCCTGCTTCATATTAAAATTAGCTCTAGGAAGTCATTTCCATAGTCTTCTCTGAACTGCGCTTGCGCAGGGCCTCCTTATGGTGGTCACCTGGTGGTCGTGAAGATGAAGGCTGTATGTCTTCTTCACGGTGAACTCTTAACCTTCTGTCCCTGCGCAGACTCAGTTGTCCCTTGGCATTTGTCCAAATCACAAGGTCGGTCTTGGCTGGTTCTTGGAGCCACTGCTGCTTCTTATCAGGGACTATCTCCTGTCCCAGCCAGCCTCAACAATGCAAGCGTTAAACATCACTTCTCATCCCCTTGGGCCATGTCTACCTATATTGAAACTTCTTTAACTTCATTATAAGCTAGATAATTATTAAACAATTCTTATCCACATTCATATATCTACTATATCTGCTAAGGTTTCTTTGGTTCCCTGTCTCACCATCACCCAGAAAAAATAGAGGTATTGGACCAGCATGGTCTATGCTGTTGTCTTTCCATGTCCTGCAGACACAGACAGAGGTCGAGAGACAGAAGATTGTGTCCGAATTTCGGCAGCTGCGCCGGTTTCTGAAGGACCAAGAGCTTGTCCTCCTGGCTCAGCTGGGAGAGCTGGACAGAGAGATGATGAGGAGGCAGAAGGAAGAGGAGACCAAGATAACAGGGGAGATTTCACTCCTCGATGTCCTGATCTGCGAGATGCAAAAGAAGCTTGAGCAACCTGTGAGCAGGTTCCTGCAGGTCAGATGCTATAACGGGCAAGACAGAAGACGGTCTGGCATCACCTTGGCTGGAGTCTTCCCTCAGTTTTGGGATGGGAGACTGAGGCTTTTTTCTCTCTCTTTCTATTCCAGGATGCCCGACGCACTGTGGACAGGTACGTGCTCTTCCACCACCCATGCCTCAATGGTGGGGAAGCCTCACAGGCAGCATCCCTGTGGTTTCTGGAACAGAGATGGACATTTTGACAGTTCAGGCAGGGCTTGAAGTGAGGCTTGGAGAGGTGTGGAGACAAGAAGGTGCCTGTGAAACCCAGTCTGGGGATGCCATGAGAGGAAGCACCCGAAGACTGGAGGTCTTCTTGGCCATCAGGGCAATGTGGACCCAACCGTCCTCCGGGACAGAGCTGGTTGGCACCTCCAAGCCTGAGACAGAGGGACATTTTGGGGACAGCCAGCTCATCCGCCGTCCCCAAATTGCCTGAGGTGCAGGGGGAGGTGGGATCATCCCAGCATCTCATGCCGTCACAACGAGTCCCATATCTAAGGGGAAAGGTTTGCATCCAGGGGGAAGATGGGCAGTGCCCAGAGGACGATGGAGACCTTCTCGGACCTGGAGCAGAGGCTTCATGTCATTTCTCAACAAAACAGTGTCCTCAGAGAGATGCTGGGGAGATTTCAAGGTACTGTGGAGCATGACTGTGTTGATGGGGGGCTATCCCCCCATTATGGGTGGGGGCAGTTCTGCCTGCTGCTGTTTTTCCTGTTTTCCCAGGAAAAACACAATGGGGTCAAGAGCAAGCAGAATTGCCAACTGGAGAGCATGATGTCCAACCTTTGTTCTTCATCCCCTAGATGTTTTGCTATCTGAACTGGAGAAAGAGCAAGGACCATCTCTAGGAGGAGATGGAAAAGGTGAGGCTCTTTGGAGGAGCAGCTGCAAATTAATTTTTAGCTGAAATAGTGTTTAAAATAGCTGGGAAAGGATGAGTTGAGCTCGCTTTGGCGTTCCTGAAGATACAAAGGAGCTCTGCCCAGTCCTCCAGCATGAGGCAAGGCTTTCCCAAGCAGGAAGATGTGGAGATGTTTCTGCTCCCAAGCCCAAGACATAGGCAGATGTGTGATGCTGGGGCTTGTCCCAGCCAGAGCAGGACTTTTTTGGGGGGTGATGTCCTCCTCCAATGCCACTTTCTTCTCCATCCCTCACAGCATTCGTGACTTTGGACCCTGACACAGCCAACACCCAGCTCATCCTGTCCCGGGACCGGCGGGCGGTGAGATGGACGGATGCAGGGCAGGATCTGCCCACCACCCCGCAGCGATTTGATGCCTCCTGCTGCGTTCTGGGCTGCCAGGGCTTCACCTTGGGGAGACACTGCTGGGAGGTGGAGGTGGCCAGAGGCAGGACCTGGGCACTGGGGGTGGCCCGACGCTCTGTGCCCAGGAAGGGCTGGCTTTTGTTTCAACCAGAGAAGGGGATCTGGGCGATGGGGCGATGTGGGAATCGGTACCGCATCTTCAATTCCCCCATCACCACCTTCCCCGCCACTGGGGAAACTGGGAGGGTGCGGGTGGCTCTAGACTATGGAGGGGGGCAAGTGACATTTTACCTCGCCGAGCGTAAGCCCCCCATCTTTACGTTCCACAAAGCTTCATTTGGTGGGGAGAGCGTCTTCCCTTTCTTCTGGGTGGGGAGAGGCTCCCACCTCCGCCTCTGCCCATGAGCTTTCCCTGCCCTCACCCAGTCCAGCTTTGGGATGTTTTCTGATCATTGTGCACCTTTTTCCCTTTTTTTTTTTTTATGATGTTGCAAGAAAATATCTTCTAGCAGAATTTGCTCAAAAAAAGGAAAAAAAAAGAAAAAATTGAATTTTCTTTCCTTGTTTAAAGTTGTCTGGTCGCTACCAGGGCTGTGGGAAGGGCCAAGCCCTGGGATGCAGCTCTGGGATGGCTCCAGGCAGGGAGTGGGATCATGTCCCCCTCTTTTCCCCAGGGAAAAGCTGGATTTTTCCTTCCTCCATCCTTCCTGGCGAGGATGTGCAAGAGAGCAGAGGGACCTGGGGTAGAAATGCAGGGAGCTGTGCATGCCCCACCATCACCTCCTTCCTTAGAGCAAGCCACAGCACGGAGCAAGAAGAGGGGTGCAGGTATTTGCCCCCCCAACCGTGAGGACCCGTTGGGCTGCAGGTGGGTCCAGAGCAGCTACAGGGGGATGGGATATTTCTTGCAGCCCTCGGAGCAGATCTGGGAGCCTTTTTCACCAGGGCACAGCTGCCATCAGTGGCAGAGCCCAAGCTGGGGAACCTGCAAGAGGGAAGAGAAGGTCCCTCTCCTTCATGGAGGGGGAGAGAAAAAGTTCCTGGAGGTCCCCCAGGAGCAGGACCCAGACTGTCTTTTAGGAACTTGGTGGCTTGGGGACAAACCCAAGGGATGCACTGGACTCACTGCTTGGTGTGAGGCACAGAGCCATCCAGGTGACCTTGTCCGGCATCACCATGAGCCCGATCCAGACTTGCGAGGGCACTGGGCACGAGCTGTTGAGCAGCTCTGTCAGTTCAGAGCCTGGGCTGGCAACTGTGCCAAGGACAGGACCTAACGCCGTGTGAAATGTGTTCATCTGATTCGTGTCAATATAAACAATGCTAGGGCCGCATAATAAAATGTGACCCTCACCGAATATGTAATCTTTAACCATTTTGTTGGTCCTCATATAACCGCAGGCCGGGAGGAAACAGATGATATGTATATAGTTCTTTTTTTTGCCAGCCCAAAACCGGTTTTGTTGTTAACTGCACAGTGTTAAACAAGAGATTCTAGGGGAGAACTGAGGCATTTGGATGTGTGTTTGGCCTCAGAGATTGCAGTACTTAGGGTCTTGACGGGCCATTCGTGGTATGCATTTGTTGAGGGGGAGGTGTCTGTTGTGAACTTGTTTGGGTTCTGGTGACCCCAGCTGGTGCTGTGCAAGGTGTCGGCTGTCACACAGCATGTCTGCTGTCTGGCGCGAACAGGGGGGAGCCTGGTCAGAGATAAGTTTCTAGGAGAACTACTGCAGCCACACAACCAGCAGGTGGAGAGTCTTTTAGAAGAACACGCCTAGTATGAATATGTAACTAATGTTAGACTATAAAAGAAGCTGTTTTGTTTTTCACGGCGCGCGTCTTGGTAGAGTAGAGGCTCCCGGCGTGCCCAGTGCTGTTTGCTTGCCTTTATTCATTTAATAAATTGTAAACTTTGATTGGAATCCTGTTTGAGACTAAATTCATTTATCACACGCCGTGTCTGCAGTTGGGAGGACACCTCTTCCCAGGTCTGACCAGCTGGCTCTTTGCTTTGGCCGTAGGAGACCTGGCACATTGTCTGGAAATGTCAGGGATTCTTGAAAAAAAGATGCAGAGACGGTGCCTTGAGGCACTGAAGCTCGGCAGCTCTGTCTTCCTCTGCCAAGCCTTTTTTATGGGAGATCTGGGGTCATTTCGCACCGAGGCTCTCCGGTTCTGTGCCTGGTCCCACAGCCCCTTCGGGACCTGTGATGCGTCTGGTATCTGAGCATAGAAAGAAATTCCAAACCTGGGGCTATTTTAAATCGGTATTTAGCAATATCTATTGTTGCTGCTGCTCTGGGGTTTGGTTTTGAACCAGAGCCGGGTGCTGCAGGGTGGGATGTTGCTGGGGCTGGGGTTGCCCCGGGTTGTCTATAGGACCACCCTGCTGTTCCAACCTGGGGGGGGTGGGGGGGTAGGACCCCCACCCCCTGCTCCTTCCAGACTCCCCCAGGGCTGGGTATGTGCTCCTCAAAACCCCTCGAGCTAGATACGGGCTCCCCCTGGTCCCCCTCCCCAGGTCTAGGTATAGCCCCAATGGCCCCCCCATAGCTGGGTATGACCCCCCCCTCCGACACCCATACCCGGCTATACCCTCGGACCCCCCCCTGCACCCCTTCTATTGGGTCCGGGCTCCCCCTGCATGAGGATGGGACCTTGGGGACACGTCTTCCCTGGGGCTCTGAGGTCCCCAAGGTGAGAAGGAGAAGGAAGGAAGAAGGAAGGAGAAGGAAGAAGGAAAGAGAAGGAAGGAGGAGAAGGAGAAAAAAGGAAGGAGAAGGAAGAAAGGAGGTGAAGGAAGAAAGGAGGTGAAGGAGAAAGAAGGAGAAGGAGAAGGGAGAGGGAGAAGGAGAAAGAAGGAGAAGGGGGGAGAAGGAGAAGGGAGAGGGAGAAGAAGAAGGAAGGAGAAGGGGAAAGAAGGAGAGGGAGAAATAAGGAGAAGGAGAAAGGAGAAGGAGAAAGAAGGAGAGGGAGAAGGAGAAGGAGAAGGAACTTCCGAACGTGGAAGGAATTTCGCGCCCTGGGGCTCTTTTAGATCGACATTTCGCAACACCGCCTGCTGCGGGTGCCCGGGGGGGGTGGGATGCCGCTGGGACCGGGGAGGGGGTGCGGGCACGGGAAGGGGCGGGGGCGGCGCAGGAAGGGGCCGGGGCTGCGGGGACCGAGCAGGGCGCGGGGCCGGGGTCGGAGCCGCTCTCGGGGATGCCGCAGGTACCGGGGGGGGGTGGGAGGGGAGGATGCCCTGGGCTGGGTACGGGACCCCCCCCCCCCCGCTGCCCCGACCCGGGGAGGGGTACGGGCCCTTCTCCTACCCCCTCCCCTGCTCCTCCTGGACCCCCCCCGGGGCTGGGTACGGGGTCCCCGACCCCTCCCTCGGGCTCCTGGTCCCCCTCCCCAGGTCTGGGTATGACCCCCCCCCTCCCCCGACACCCATACCCTGCTATGGGTACAGCCCCTCGGACACACCCCCCCCCGCACCCCTTCTATTGTGTCCGGGCTCCCCGTGCGTGAGGATGGGACCCTGGGGACACGTCCTCCCCCGGGCTCTGAGGTCCCCAAGGTGAGAGGGCACAGCTGGGATGACCCCCGACACCCCCCCCAGCCCATCTTGTCCCCTTCTCTCCCCATTCTCCCCACAAGCTCCCAGCTGTTGTAGGGCTGCAGGGACACTGCTGGGCTCCTCCAAGATGTCCCAAAATCACAACGAAGCTCTGAGTTTTACAAATGAACATCCTTTTCCTTCCTTTCTTTTTCTCCTCTTTTTGTTTCCTAGGACTGAGGCGCTACTGCGTTTTACTCCAGAATAGACAAATATCCTGAAACGCCAAAAAAAACAACCCCAAGAGATGGACACAGTGGAACTGGCTCAGGTGGATGATTCCTCAGGGTCTGGTTGGGGGTTTGCTCATTCCTTCAGCGACAATGGTCGTACACAAGAAAATCAGCCCTTTTTGGGGAAAAGAAACACTTATTTACGGGTGCAAAACCTCACTTGATGCTCTGCCCCAGCACAGGCTGCTGGGCAAGACACAGCCCTGAGAAAAGCCACCTTCACCCCCTCCCATCCAGGCGGGCACAGGGAGGTTGATGATTTCCCTTTGGTATTTGTCCACGGGTCCTTCTCAGAGGTTTATTTTCAGGTCCACGAGTTTTGGTCTTTTCCTGGGAGGTCCTTGTTTTTCTTCCCCGATGCCCCACGCTCTCCTCGGTTGCTTGGGATGGGCTTGAGCATCCCTGCTTCTTCATCCCAGGACCTCTGGGGTCTTTTTTTGTTCTTCTCCCTCTTGTACCGTGAGGCTGTGGCTCCGGCCCCAGGTACTGAAGGTCTCTCGCTGCTGCCGCAGGAGCCTGTGACCTTCGAGGAGGTGGCCGTGTATTTCACCAAGGAGCAGTGGGCTCTGCTGGACCCAGTGCAGAGGACTCTCTACCTGGACGTCATGCTGGAGAACTACGAGGCCGTGATGTCTCTGGGTAAGGAGTCCTGTCCCTTCGGTGCTGGAGCCGAGAGCTCCTGAAGCTTTGGCTCGTGGCCCTTTCTGTTGCAGATGCTCTCAATTTTCAGATGGTTTGAGCTCTGCAGTAAGACAGACCACCTCCTTGGTGCTCCTCCTGGGAGACAGACCGAGGAGGAACACTGAGGAAAAGCCCTTTTTTCTTCTCTTCTGTGTCATTTTCCAGTGGATGGAAATATCTGTCTTCCCCGCAGGGATCTTTTCCCTTTTCCTGGACTAGCTCCATCCCAGTGATTGGGTTTGGGCCGATGTTTGCCCTCTGCAGGGCTTGGGTGGAGGACACACGTTCACCCAGGCACCTGGTGGTCTGGATGACCGTACCACCATCCTTCCTACCCTGTGTCCCCCAGGAAGTTCAAATTTCTTTAACTTTCCAAATACTCTACAATTCGCAAGTCCCTCATGCCGTTATCTCCTGATTTCACCCTTCGGAACAGGTCTTCCCACAGCCAAGGTAGACTTGCTCACCCAGATGCAAGAGCGAGGAGAGCGCTGGAGCCCTGGTCTTCAAGAAATGGAGAAAAAAGAAGCCCTGAGCAGCAGACGCGCAGGTGAGGATGGGGTGCCTGTGCTCCTGAGCACCTACATCAGCGCACGCTATTATATCCTATCAAACCCACACCAGGATTTTAGCCAAAGGGTGACAGGTCCTACGAGGAGATACAGCTCCAGTGATCTTGACTTGGAAATAAGAATAAATTTCCTGTCCCTTGATTTCCCCTTCTTCCATCCCTGGGGAAGCAGGGTGCTGCACCCCCAGCCAGTTTTCCTGCCTGGTTAATCAGCTTTTTCTACCCCTTCCCCTTGATGTTATTTCTGCCTGGCCTGAGAAATAACCCGTCTGGCTTCTCTCTGTGTCACAACCAGGGTTAAGGTGGAAAATAGAGAGCGGGACGGTTTGCAGAAGAGGCAACGCTGATCTCAGAGAAAACCCAACCCAGGAGGACCCTGCAGAAAGGCAGCACACCCACACCGAGCCTGGACAAGAGGGTGGCCGGAGCAGGGACTTAATTACACCCCCGAGAGACGACGCGGGAGAGAAACCTTTCAAGTGCCTCGAGTGCGGGAGAAGCTTCACGCGGAGCTCGGACCTCATTGTCCACCAGCGAACCCACACAGGAGAAAAACCCTACCAGTGCCCCGAGTGCGGGAGATGCTTCAACAGGAGCTCCAGCCTCGTGATGCACCGGAGGATGCACACCGGCGAGAAAACGTACAAGTGCCTCGAGTGCGGGAAAAGCTTCACGCGGAGCTCGACGTTGACCACCCACCAGAGAACCCACACGGGAGAAAAGCCCTACCCGTGCTGCGAGTGCGGGAAGCACTTCAGCAAAAGGTCAAACCTCATGAAACACCAGCGGCAACACACCGGAGAGAGACCATATCGATGCCCCGACTGCGGGAAAAGCTTCATACAGAGCTCAGATCTCATAGTCCACCAACGAACCCATACGGGAGAAAAGCCCTACCAGTGCTTGGAGTGTGGGAAACGCTTTGGCGTGCGATCCAAGATGATTCAGCACCAGCGCGTGCACACGGGGGAGAAGCCGTACACGTGTGGCAAGTGCGGGAAGAGCTTTGGGCAGAGCTCGCACCTTTCCGTGCACCAGAAAACTCACAGAGGAGAGAAATCGGTCCTCCGGGTGTGGAAGGTCATTCAGTGTGAGATCCTGCCTTGTTAAAGATCAGAAGTTGCGCGTGGGATGTGGGTGTATAGAACATCTGAGAGCGCGTGCTTTGCGTTTAAACATCTGTTGAATGCACACGTTGTAGGTGTGTTTGCACCTACAAAAGCTGGGAAAAGTCATGCAGTGAAAATGAAACTCCCACCAAAAATGAGCTGGTCTGCGTGCAAGCGGGACTATTAAATATTTCAGAGGGTGGGTCAGGGAGGAAGCGCTAATTTGTGTGTGGAGGGTGGTTGGGCTCGCCGAGGGCAGTGGGCTTTGTACAACCTGCATGGATCTTGTACTGAAATAGGCCAGTTTGTCCCTAGAACACCAGCTCTTCGGTGGTCCTCATGTTCCTCATGACGTTCGGCCAGCTGGCGCGTCTCCTCCCATGTCTGAACCCCTCCAAGCGATGCCGGTAGGGACCCAGGTTTTGGGTGAAGGAACCAAAAGCGGGGAAACAAAACAAGAAACCACAACCCACAGCCCACGCGTGCCTTGGGGGCTGCCGAGGTGGAACGAGCCGTGTTTCATGTTGTTTGGGTGCAGGAAGCCTCGGACAGGCAGCACCCTCGCCGTGGACAGAGGCGCAGGGTGATGCAGGGGCAAATAGCACAGGCAGGCTCATGCCTGCACTCCTTAGGGTGGATTAGCTCTCGTTACATCAGAAACATCCTGGAAAGACCTTTGTGGAACCATCCAAACCAGGATAATGGGATGGTGGGGACCTCCCTAGCAGACATAGCCCCAGCCTCTCCTCAGTCTGGGGAGGGAAAGAGCCGTCCCAGTAAATCCAGATGCTGGGAGCTGCTTCGTGAGGGTTAAAGGAGAGGCGCTTGCTATGGGTCAGGTGGGAGGATGGACACGGTGTCCAAGGGCAAGAAGAAACACCTTGGGGAACGTTTGGGTTTGCACCTGATGGCTGTTATTTTCCCCTATATTCCCCCCTGAAAAAATTCCCAGAAAGCACAAAAGAAGGTTATTTCCTCCAGTAAAGATCCCTGCCTTTCTGCAGGTGTCTGTTGTTTCTTACATCCCTGAACTCCTCCAGATGTTTAACCCTACCGTTCAGCGAGACGAAAGGCTTTTCATGGCACTGGTGAGACCACGTCTGGGTGCTGGGTCCAGTTTGGGGCTCTGCGGTGCAGTGAACCCCGTGGATGGTCAGAGTGGGGCCGCAGCACTCCAGGCAGGATTACAGACACCCCACAGTGCCATCCAGCCTAAATTATTCCCCGATTCTGTTCATAGTCACTTCAGGGTGACTTCTAACGCTTTTAAATCTCACTGGCTCCCGCCTCCCGTGCGGTGCCGGCGTGCCTCTGGCAGCCACCCACGCCAAGAAGCCGAGCTGAGGTGACCCTGGCGAGTCCCAAATTATACAGGACTGACCCACCGCACCCGGTACAATTGGACCCCAGAAGTTGGGCGACCACCAGCCCCGCTCAGGCGGTAACTTCTGTCCTTGCCGGAGGACCGGGTGGGAAGAAACAGCGAAGGGCACAAATCCGCCTCCCCCCCCCACTGAGTGCGGCTGCTGCTCAACCACCAAATCCCTTCCGGAGAATATTAACGAGAAGGAAAAGAAAAAAAAAATAATTACAATAAAAAGGCTCCGAATCCCATCCGGGGCTGGTGGTGGCCTTCTTCCCCGGCTGCCAATACCCCCCCCATCCCCAACTTGAGGTCGTGCTCCCCCCCCTCCTCCCGGGTTTTCCCTCCGCGCATCCTCCGCGCCGGGAGCCGCGGCCGGGGCCGGTGCGCAGGAAGGGGCGGGAGCAGCGCGGGGGGGGGGATGCGGGCAGGGCCGGGGGGGGCCGCTGCAGGTAGGAGAAGGCGAGGGGAAGGGGGGGGGCGACCGGGGGTAGGACGGGGGGGACGCGGAGGGACGGTCGGGGGGGGGAACATGGGAGGAAGGCCGGAGTAGCACCGGGGGGTGGCGTGGGGGGATGCGGAGGGGCGGCCGGGGGGGGCACCGGGACCCTGAAGGGGCGGCCGGGGGCAGCGCCGGGGGACGGGGGGGGCAGTACTGGGGAGCAGTACTGGGGGACGGGGGGGGCAGTACCGGGGGACAGTGGGGTCAGTACTGGGGAGTAGCACTGGGGGACGGGGGGTGGCAGTACTGGGGGTCATTACTGAGGGACGGGGAGGTCAGTACTGGGAGACAGTGAGGTCAGTACTGGGGGGCAGCACTGGGGAGCAGTACTGGGGGACAGTGGGGTCCAGTACTTGGGAGCAGCACTGGGGGATGGTGGGGTCAGTACTGGGGGAGAGTGGGGTCAGTACTGGGGGGCAGCAGTGGGGGATGGTGGGGTCAGTACTGGGGGACAGCAGGGTCAGTACTGGGGAGCAGCACTGGGAGCAGTGGGGTCAGTACTGGGGGACAGTGGGGTCAGTGCTGGGGAGCAGCACTGGCGGATGGTGGGGTCAGTAGCAGGGGTCAGTACTGGGGGGCAGTGGGGTCAGTACTGGGGAGCAGCAGTGGGGGATGGTAGGGTCAGTACTGGGGGACAGTGGGGTCAGTACTGGGGGGCAGCACTGGGGGATGGTGGGGTCAGTATTGGGGGTCAGTACCGAGGGACAATGGGAACAATACGAGGGGACAGTACTGGGGGACGGGGGGTCAGTACCAGGGACCACGGGGGGATCTGCCCGCCATGCCTGGGTGCAAGGCTGAGGCTTGCTGGGTGCTTGCTGCCAGCGCAGCCCCTGTGGGTGACACCCTGGGGGGCTTGGGGGGGGTCTCTGCTCGTTTCAGCCCTTGGAGCAGGGGTTCCCTTTCCTGAAACCACCTTGGATGGAGCGAGCTGAAGAGCTGCCGGACCCTGATCCCCCGGGGGGGAAAGAAGGGGAGACCCCGGGAGACCCTCTTGCAGGTGAGGAGCTTATGCCTGTGGAAGGACCACCCGAGCCCCCTGCACCCACCCCCGCACCCCTCCCTCCCTGCTTTCACCCTCCCTCAAGCGACTGGGGTTGAGGGCGAAGGGGTTCTGCTCTTGCCTCGCCTGTGCTTTTATCCACCATCCCCCACCGTGACGTGGTTTCCCTTCGAGAAATAAAGACGTTGCTCTTGTTTGCGACCCGCAGCAGGATGCGCCGCCAGAAGAACGGAGGAAGAGCCAGACCTGACGCGAGAAAGGGCTGAGCGAGGGAGAGGGCACGGAGTTGCAGCGGCAAAACGGGAAGGAAACGTTTTGGAGAGCCCTGGGCAGGAGGCAGCCCCTGAGAGCAAAACGGGGCCGGAAGGGGATAAACTCATCCGTCACAGAGGAAACCAAAAGGTCCTCAAAGAATCCAAAGCCCAGTACAGAACTGCCGCCAGAGAGAAGAAGTACATGTGCAACGAGTGTGGAAGGAGCTTCGGACAGAGCTCCAACCTTATCGTGCACCGGCGGATCCATACCGGAGAGAAACCTTACAAATGCCACGAGTGTGGGAAGTGCTTCAGGCAGAGCTCGAACCTCATTGTCCACCAGAAGACTCACACGGGAGAAAAGCTCTACGAGTGCCCCAAGTGCCAGAAGCGCTTCCCGGACAGGTCACTGCTCATCAGGCACAAGAGGGTCCACATAGGAGAAAAACCTTTTAAATGCCAGCAGTGTGGGAAAAGCTTCATTCACCAGTCGAGGCTTCTTGTCCACGAGAAGGCGCATGTAGGAGAAGAACTCTACCAGTGTCCCAAGTGTGGGAAACACTTCAGGGAAAGAGCCAAGTTCCTCCAGCATCAGCGGCGGCACGTGGGAGAGCGTCGCTACAAGTGCTACGAGTGCGGGGAGGAGTTCGGGCAGAGCTCGGAGCTCAACCTCCACCAGAGGATCCACGTGGAGGAGAAGCTCTACCAGTGCTCGACGTGCGAGAAGTGCTTCAAGGACAGGTCCACCCTCATCAGGCATGAGACGGTGCACACGGGAGAGAAGCCCTACAAGTGCCATGAGTGCGGGAAGAGGTTCACCCGCAGCTCGGACATCATCGTCCATCAGCGGACGCACACGGGGGAGAAACCCTTCGAGTGCCCCGAGTGCGGGAAGAGCTTCAGCCACCGCTCAAATCTTTTCCGACACCAGAGGATGCACACAGGGGAGAAGCCGTATAAGTGTGAAGAGTGCGGGAAGCGATTCGGGCAAAGCTCAGAGCTTATCGTCCACCAGCGGACCCACACCGGGGAGAAGCCCTACCACTGCTCCGAGTGTGAGAAGTTCTTCAGGGGGAGGTCAACCCTCTTCAGGCACGAGAGGCTGCACACGGGGATCAAGCCATACGAATGCAGCGAGTGCGGGAAAAGCTTCGGGCAGAGCGGGGACCTCATCGCACATCAGCGTTTCCATACGGGCGAGAAGCCCTACCAGTGCTCCCAGTGCAGAAAGTTCTTCAGCAACAGATCCAGCCTCGTGCGGCATCAGCGGCTGCACGCCGGCGAGAAGCCCTACAAGTGCCATGAGTGCGAGAAGAGCTTCGGGCAGAGCTCGGACCTCATCGCCCACCAGCGGACCCACACCGGGGAGAAGCCCTACCCCTGCCCGGTCTGTGGGAAGAGCTTCAGCCGGAGATCCAACCTCATCGTGCATCAGCGGGTGCACAGAGGGCTTTGCAAGTGCCAGAAATGTGGGAGAAGCTTCCAGCCCAACTCGCATTTTGGGATGACGGTGGGGAAGGACTCACTCCAGTGCTCCCAGTGTGCAGAGGGTTTCAAGGAGGGGTCAAATCCCATCGAACACCAGAGATAACACCGGGGAGAAATGGCTTTGTAAGTGCTCGGAGCAGAGAAGGGGTTTGGGGAAGAGTTGAGACATTGTTTGTGAAAGAGAAAAAAAATCAGCGCTTCTAGGTAAAAGTCTTCAGTTTTAAAGACTGCAAAAGTGGGGGAAAAAACCCCACCCCGTGCAAATGATCTAAAGTAGGCCGATCAGTCAATAACTTTTTTTTTTTTTTTTGCTAATTATTTCCTGTTAGTAAGAGTTTGCTCAAAGGGCTTGATGTGTTGGTCCACGATCCACTCGCTCCCATCGCTCCCCAGTCAAACTGTCTGCTGTGTCAGGCTGTCCATCATCCCATCGTCTGTCTGTAAAGCCCTTCCTTAAATCCTTTGACATTTTCCAGGCTGGGTACCCATCAGCACCCCAAAGATACTGTAGAAATCTGTCTTGCCCTCCACATCCTTCCCTCCCCCTTGTATGTATGTAACCTCAATTAAAAAAAAGGCCCTCTGTTCCCAAGGAATGTCATGTTTTCCTTGTATTTTTCTGCTATATATTAAATTTTTATTTGCTGCTGCGTGGCGGGGAGAAGTTACTGCTGTTAAAAAGAAAAGAGGGGAAAATTGCAAAGAGCTTCATAAAGTTGTTGGTGACCAGGGGATGGGAGCCGCCTGTTTATAACCCAAGAGAAAACAGTGAGATCTTGGTGAAGCCAAGCATCCAGGAACTGGCCTGGGGCCAGTCCTCTTCCAGCTCTGCATCCTGGAGGAAAGCAAACATTGGGGAAATCACACTTTCCCAACAGGTTTTGAGGGAGTTGAGGGTTTTTTTTTGAGGGAGAAGGGTGGGGTTCTCTTGCTCCTGAGCTAGGGTTGATCTTGGAAGCTGCTCACGTTTGGTTAGTGGAGGCAAAACAAGCCTTGGTGCAGGAAACTCCAACTAAAGCCTGACCACGACTGGGGGAAACTGGTCTCTTTGTCCAGTTTCTGCCTTGGTTTCAAGAGCCAGCATCTGCTTGGCTTTGCTGTGCTACTCACAGGCTCACAGGGATGAAGGTGACCTGCAAGTCCCTTACCAGGCTTCCAGGACCTAGCATGAGAGAAGGTCCACAGCCATTGGGGTGCTCCAGGTACTTCACGAAGAGCTTGGCTCTTTGGCTTCGTCTTCCTCTTCCCTTTCCTCCTCTTTGTGTAGTCGCACCTCCCTCCCATTCCCTCATATCTCCTTATCTCCCCCTTTCCTCCAAAGACACAGCTGCCCATGGTGGCCACCACAGCAAAGATCTGCGGGAACACCATGGAAATGGTGGTGGTTTCCACCTTTTACTTTGACGTAGCCATCCTATAACTTTCTGACCTTAAATCAGCACCAATCTCGGAGGTGTTTAGACCCCAGATGGTCCATTGGGCCAGTCAATATATCATTGACAGCCAAAATTCAGTATCTAAACCATAATTGTAGTACCACAGTGCTGCTTTAATGTAAAAAGATGGTGGGTGGTTTCCTCCATGCTGTTCTCCGCATGGTTGGGTTGGAGTTGTGTTAATAATGTCCTGGCTGTGACTGGTGGTGAGGGTCGTGTCACACAGAGTTTCTGAATGTACGTGAATGGATAGATGGTCCAGAAAACATTTATCTAGGATTTGGATAGAGAAGTGAGAATATCACTAGTGCTTCTTGGCCAAATTCAGGTTTGTGGCTACTTTTATTTGCCACTGTAGCCACCCTAGACCTTAAAGGAGTCTTTGGCAAGCCCAGGCACCTTCCCAGTAGGGATCTCCCCATCTCCTGGGTACCAGCTGACAATGTGATGGGACCATCCCATCTAGCGATGGGTGACCTAGCCCAAAGCAAGAGGACGGGGCAGTCTAGCCGCAGCCCTCCTAGATGTAAAGAAGATACCATTAATGGCAGGACCATTGGCAGTGCCACACCAACGGTGTCACTCCGAGGCCACTGATGTTCCCAGCCTGTGTACAATGGGCAAAGGGACAGGCTGGAGCCCGCAGCCAAGGGGGTGTCACTGGACAATCTACACTTCTGTGTCAACAACAACCATCCCACAGACCTTGGGCCACATCTGGAGGATGGAGATGGAGGCAGACATGGTGCAGGAGGATTGTCAGAGATGTCAGAACAACTTAACATACCCTGGATGTCCATTGCACAGTTTTACAGAGCACCACGGGATCTCAACCCACAGGAGGGGAATTATTCCTGCTGGACGCGTGGGTCATCCAGACAATGCATTCAACCCCACTTCCCTGAGGACCGTGGTGAGATAAAGATGGGATGGTCGCTGGCTGATGGTGACAAGAGCAGAGGCTCAGCCCAGAGGTGATGCAAGGATGGGGAAAGAAGGCAAAGGAGGTGCCTGGGGACCACGTTTCTGTGATGCAAAAGCCCATCTAAAGAGGGATGCACGGGAGCCACGCAGCAAATGCCAAGCCCATTCCATGTGCTCGCAAAAAGACACGTTATTTAGTAAATAGGTTCATGTTTTACTCTAAAACATATATACAGGTATTTCCCTCCCCCTCCCGCCCCCACTGACTCCAACGTGGAACACAAAGATCCTGCACTTGCCATATGCCAGTGGCTGTTTCTTCTGTGCTTTTTCTTCTAGAGGGAGGAAGGTCTTGAGCTTTTTCTCCATCCTGTCTCTTTTTTTTCCCCAGGAATTCAATGTTTTTTCTTCTCCGTGTCACTGCTGATGCTCAGCGGGGCTGAGCACGGGGCAGCGTTGTCCTCCATCAAGATGTCGTGACGGACTGAAAGAGCTGTGTTCTCCACAAAGCTTTTCCCACGCTGCCGGCGTTTGCGGAGCCCGTCCGCACCGTGCACTCGCTGGTGCACCATAAGGTTGGATTTCCTACCGAACCTCTTCCCGCATGCCAGGCACAGGTAGGGCTTCTCCCCGGTGTGGGTTCGCTGATGTGCGATGAGGTCCGTGCTCTGCCCGAAGCTCTTCCCGCACTCGTGGCACTTGTAGGGCTTCTCTCCCGCGTGCTGTCGTTGATGCCTAATGAGGCTGGAGCTGTTGCTGAAGACCTTCCCGCACTCGGGGCACTTGTAGGGTTTTTCCCCTGTATGGAAACGCTGGTGGGCAACAAGGTCCCCGCTCAGCCCAAAGCTTTTCCCGCACTCAGGACACTGATAGGGTCTCTCCCCCGTGTGCAACCTCTCGTGTCTGATGAGCGTGGAACGACCCTTGAAGTATTTCCCGCACTCGGAGCAGTGGTAGGGCTTTTCGCCGCTGTGGGTCCTTAGGTGGACAACTAGATCTGCCCTGTGGCCAAAGTTTTTCCCACACTCTTGGCACGGGAAAGGCTTCTCGCCCGTGTGCCTCCTCTGATGAGTAAAAAGATTCGACCGATGGTTGAAGGTTTTCCCACACTCAGAGCAAGCGAAGGGTTTCTCCCCAGTGTGGATTCTCTGATGGACCGTAAGGTCCGATTTGCGGGTGAATCTCTTCTCGCACTCATGACACTTGTAGGGCTTCTCACCTGTGTGCAGCGTCTCATGCCTGATGAGCGTGGACGGGTCTTTGAACCGTTTCTCACACCTGGGGCACTTGTAGACTTTTTCCCTCGCGTGCAATTCCTGGTGCAGAGCGAGCTTCCCGCCCTGCCCGAGCCTTTTCCCACACTGGCAGCATCTAACGACTCTGTCCCCCACCTGCGTTTGCTGATGCTCAAGGAAATCCAGGTCATTCCCAGAGTTTTTCTTGCACTCACGGCACCTCAGGGGCTTTTTCTCGGTGTGCAGCCGCTGATGCTTCGCAAGGTTCGATCTGTCACTGAAGAACTTCTCACACCCGCAGCATTTGTATGGCTTTTCTCCGGTGTGTGTCCTTCGGTGCACAATGAGGTTTGAGCTCTGCCTGAACCTTTTCCCGCACTCGGTGCATATATATTTCTTCTCTCGGGCGACGGCTCTGTATGGGGTGGTGGGTTCCTTCAGGACTTTGCAGTTTCCTTCATGATGCACAAAGGTGCTCGCGTCCTTCCCTGGGTATCCTTGCAGCCCGTGTGCTTTTACACCCAATTTTCTCTGCTGAAAACTCCCAGAAAAATTTCCTTCTGAGTTTATGGACGATGAGCTGCTCATTTCAGGGCTTTCCTGCTGGAGACTCTTCTCATTCTCACTCTCCGTCTCATGTCCTGCTGGGTTAGAAGTAAGTAATGATATCACTTAATGACCAGAAACACGGTGTGGCAGAAAGGGGAAAAGATAAAGCTCCTCTTGGATGGGACCCTGGGGTGCAGCTCTCACCTCTGCGAGGGTCTCCCAGGGCCTCCGGCTCCTCCTTTGCTCGGGGTTCACCTTCCCATCGCTCCATCCCCTCGCCTACTGCCCTTGGGGAAAAAAAAACACTTCTCTCGGGTGGGGGGGGAGGGGATAGAAAATAAAAGGCGCAATCAATCTTTCTCACGCATGAGACGCTGCTGCGTTATAACTCTCCACGTCACTGTACCCACTGCAGAAATAGCATTTGGGACAATTAAGGGGTGGATTTATCACAGCAGCGGGAAATCTGGGAATAATTCGACTCGGAGGGCACCTCCGGACCGTCCCCCCGCCATGCTCAAGGCAGAGCTGACACCTTCGCTTTGCTCAGAGCCGTGTCCGGGCGAGGGTTGAACATCTCCAGGGACAGAGAAACACACACACACACCCCCAATAATCTGGGGGGGCCTCACCACCCACACGATGATTTTATTTTCATTTTTTTGTTCTCTTGTTGAAGTGTGGGGGTTCATCACACACACATACACACACCCGCCCGGAGTGGTTGCAAACACTGATGCCCCCCCCTTTCGCCTTCCCCATAAGAAGCTAGACACCACCCCCCCAAAAAAAAAAAAAAAAAAAATTAAAAACCACCATGGGAAGGGTTTAATTTTTTTTTTTTTTTTTGCAAGGGCAACTTCTCCCAACTCTGCGCCGGGATCCCCTCTCCCCCCTCCCTCCCCGGTACCTGCGGCCCCCCGGGCCGGAGCGCTCCGCGCCCCCCGTCCCCGTCCCCCTCTCCGTCCCCGTCCCCGGCTCCGTCCCCGGTTCCGTCCCGGCCCGTCCCGGCGGCCCCGCGCTGCTCCCGCCCCTTCCTGTCTGCGGGGCCCCGCGCGCCTCCGGCCCCCCCGGCACGCCTCGGTCCGCCCACGAGTGCCCGGGTCGTGGCCCCCCCCGGATGCCTGGGTCCCCCCCCGGACGCCTGGATCTCCCCCCCCCGGATGCCTGGGTGTCTCCCCCGAATGCCTGGGTGTCCCCCCCCCGAATGCCTGGGTGTCCCCCCAGGATGCCTGGATCTCCCCCCCGCGGACGCCTGGGTCCCCCCCGAATGCTTGGGGTCCCCCCCCCGAATGCCTGGGTCGTGGCCCCCCCGAATGGCTGGGTTTACCCCGAATGCCTGGGTCCCCCCCAAATGTGCCTGGGTCCTCCCCCGAATGTTTGGGTTCCCCCCCCCCCCGGACGCCTGGGTCCCCCCGAAATGTGCCTGGGTCCTCCCCCGAATGTTTGGGTTCCCCCCCCCCGGACGCCTGGGTCCCCCCCAAATGCCTGGGTCCCCCCTGAATGCCTGGGTCCCCCCCGGACGCCTAGGTTCCCCCCTGAATGCCTCAGTCGTCCCCCCCAGATGCCTGGGTGTCCCCCCCCCCGGACTCCTGGGTCCCCCCTCGAGTGCCTGGGTCCCCCCCGAATGCCTGGGTGACCCCCCCCGGACGGCTGGGTCCTCCCCCAAATGCCTGGGTCCCTCCCTGAATGCCTGGGTGTTGTGTCCCCCCCGACACCTGGGTCGCCCCCGAATGCCTGGGGTCCCCCCCCCCGAATGCCTGGGTCGTAGCCCCCCCCGGATGCCTGCATCCCCCTCAAATGCCTGGGTCCCCCCCCCAGACGGGTGGGTCCCCCCTTGAGTGCCTGGGTGTCCCCCCCGAATGCCTGGGTGTCCCCCCAAATGCCTGGGTTCTCCCCCCAAGGATGCCTGGGTCCCCCCTCAAATGGCTGCATTCCCCCCCCCCCGCACACCTGGGTCCCCATCCCAGCTCATTGCAACCCCTCGCTTCTCCCAGTGTCGACCCCCGGGGTCATGGGGGGGGGGGGGGCAGTTTTTTAGAGGGGTTGGTGACCCCCCCCACAGCCCACCCCATCACCACCCTTCACCCCCTACCACACAGCTCGGGGGCCACATGTGGCCTTAGCGGGACCTCGGCATCCCTCCTTGGTGACCCTCTTACCATCTGGGGGCGGGGGGGGTCCACCCCATCCCCTTGCTGTGACGCACTGCTGGGTGGGGACATCGTTCAGGACACCCACCCCCCCCACCCCCAAATCCTCCAAGCCCACTATGGGGCCACCAGCCTGGTTCTGCTGGAGGAGCGCCGGGCTCCATCTCAGCCCCAGATGTTCCCCCCACCATGGGCTGCCCTCCCGGCTTGTGTGTCCCCCCCCCAGCGTGGTCCTTCAATACCAGCAGGACTGGTGGTGCTGGAGGCGCTGGATGCCCACCTGGGTCTGGGGGAACCATCCTGCACCGCGGGTATGGGGATGTAGGTGAGGGTCCCATAATTTTGGGCACAGGCAGGGAAGTTTCAGACCGTTCCCATCAGCCACAGAGCAGCGTCACGCCACCAGACGTTGAATCTGGTTGCAGACACTCCAGCCGTAGCACCAGTACAGAGGACGTACTGGGACCAGTTTGGCCCCAGCGTGATGGTAAGAGAGGCAGAGCACGGCGGGCACGGAGGATGCCCGAAATGGCGAGAGCGGAGACACACGTCCCCAGACTGCCGTGTCCTCCCAGTAAAACCCAACAGCCCCAGTACAGAGCTCCCACCGGTGTTTCTCTTGGTGGCGGCACATTCAGCCCCAGCCACGGCGCGAGCAGCAGTGATGACCCAGAGCATGCCAGCGAAGGAAAGAAACGGGTTATTTATTGAACATTTGATGTAAGTTACCTCCGACGGCTTCCTTTTGGGATACTGATCCTTTCACATTGTGTTCCTTTCACTGAAATCTCGCGGTTTTCCCTTCGATCGGGTAGAGCGGATGCTTTCTCCACTCCCCAACATCCACAGTGGAGATCTTTTGATTTTTCTCCACTGTTAAAAACATCTACACCTCCTGGAGGGAAAATGCTCATTCCTCTAATATTCCTCTAGCAATATAAAATTTCCATATATTTTTATCAAATATCTAATATGAAAATAAAAATCTCCTTAGGAACAATCAACTTTTTTTTAAGTCGAGGTTTGACGCATCAAGGCTGGACGTGCGACGGACACTTGGACAGGAGCAGAGCCCATGTCTCAGCTAACCTTAAAAAAATAGAACAGCAAGATGTTGAAAAAAAAGACGGAATAGGGTGGTAGAAGGGGTTTCACCAGGGAGCAAAGAGTTTGGATGAAGCTGCTGGAGGAGCAAAGCAAAGACTATTAAACGATCTATGCGATAATGTGAGGAATTAGGAGGAATTAGCCTTTTTCCATCACTGAGGAACCCATGCTGTAGTGTTTAACTCTTTTTCTGCGCCTGAGTAGTCTCCAATACCCGCCCCCCACAAAAAGGTTAAATCTCACACAGGAGGATGTCCCACGCTGCTCTCGTTTCTTCTCGTCTTGCATGATCTTGGTGCCAAGCCAAGCCAAGCCATTTCTTCCTCTTCCAGGCACTTGGGAGGTGTTTTTTTTCTCCTCTGCGTCACGTCTGCCGGTCAAGGAGGCTTGATGCCTCCTCGAGGGGCTTTGCACACTCGGAGCACGGGGACGAGCCTTCTCCCATGCCCACACTGCTGGGAGCATGGGCACCAGAGTCTTCCTCTGAGTTCTTCCCGCATTTTGAGCGTTCTCCAGTTCTCCGTCCTCTGTGTCCCCTCTGATGGACGATGAGGCTGGATTTCCTGGTGAACCTCTTCCCGCACTCAGTGCAGGGGTAGGGCTTCTCCCCGGTGTGGGTCCGTTGGTGGGCGATGAGGTCCGAGCTCTGCCCGAAGCTTTTCCCGCACTCGTGGCACTTGTAGGGCTTCTCCCCCAAATGCCATTTCTGGTGTTTAACGAGGCTGGATTTATTGCAGAAGAACTTCCCGCACTCAGAGCAGTGGTAGGGCTTCTCTCCCGTGTGGAAGCGCTGGTGGGTGATAAGGTCCCCGCTCTGGCCAAAGCTCTTCCCACACTCAGAGCACTCGTAGGGTTTCTCCCCCGTGTGCAACCTCTCGTGCCTGAAGAGTCCATACCTCCCCCGGAAGGATTTTTCACACTGGGAGCACTGGTAGGGCTTCTCCTCGGTGTGCGTTCGCTGATGGATGGTGAGCTCCGATCTGCGGGCAAAGTTTTTCCCACACTCGTGGCAGGTGAAGGGTTTCTCCCCGGTGTGGACGATCTGATGGGTGAAGAGGTTGGACCGTTGGCTGAACCTCTTCCCACACTCGGAGCACTCGAAGGGTTTCTCCCCCGTGTGCGTCCGCTGGTGGACGATGATGTCCGAGCTGCGGGTGAACCTCTTCCCGCACTCGTGGCACTTGTAGGGCTTCTCTCCTGTGTGCACTCTCTCGTGCCTAATGAGGGTGGACCTGTCCTTGAAGAACTTCTCACACGTCGAGCACTGGTAGGGCTTCTCCGCCATGTGGCTTTTCTGATGGGAACTAAGGTCTGAGCTCTTCCCAAACTCTTTTCCACACTCCTGGCATTTGAAAGTCTTTCCTCCCCTGTGCAACCTCTGATGGCAAATGAGCTCTGACCTGTCCTGGAAGCATTTCTTGCAGTGGGAACATTCGTAGAGACTTTCTTCTGCAAAGAGTTGCTGATACCCCTTGCCACGGGTGAATTCGTCCTTCTGCTCCATCCCCGGGCATCCCTCCATCCCCCAGTTGCTCTCACAAGCTCTCCCACGGTTATTCCCTTCGGATTTTACCACCGTTTCACCCGCTTTGGCTCCATCGGGACACCCCTGCTCCACACAGCATCCTTCATCCTCCCTCCGCATCCCGTCTCCTGCAGGGTTAGATGGAGATTGAGTTATGGTTTTGCCCTGGGATGGGACCTGACACATCGGCGGCTGTTTCCAGGGACTGGCGAGGAGTCGTGGGATGGAGGTTGACCACGGAGGGATGATTTCCAAAGGACCACCCCTCCGGCACGATCCTCGCCCGTTGGCAGGGTGAAACGAAGGCGATGCCTGGTGGCTCCTCTCCCGCACCCCGATTTCTCACCTGCACGAATGCGCCCGAGGCCGCTCAGCTCCTCTCTCCCCATGGGACCAGGCATCACCATCTCTCCCCCTTCTTCCATCCAGAGGCTGATTTGGGGCTGGAAAGCCCTGTTTTGGGGTGGGGGCGAGGTAGGCAGACACGCCGCCGTCAGAGGGAGCCGATGGTCTCCCCCCCGGGGTTTGGGGGATTTTTTTTTCCCACCACTTCTCGATTGCGATGCGCTCTCCCCCCCCTCCCAAAATCTCGCAGCCCCTCGAGCGACTCTTTATCCTCTCCTTGAGGCGAGCGATGCTGCGCGTGGCTGGACCCCTGGTCCCGTGTCGTCGTCCCCCCGCTCTGCCGAGGGTCCCCGGGATGCTCTGCCCACAGCAAAGGAGGCCGCTCCGCGTTGCTGGCCGGGTTGCTGTGTGGAGGCACAGGAAAAAGCCAAGGGGGAGGCGGGGGGGGGACGACAGTTCCGGCTGTGCTGAGGCTGTTTGGGAGATGCCTGTGCTGATTTACCAGCTGCCTTCATCCCCGGCTGCTCTCCAGCCCTTGGCCGCAGATGGGAGAGGACATGAGGACCAGCAAGATGCACCCCTGAAAAAAAAAAAAAAAAAATAATGGCGGGGGGGGGGGAACACGGTGAAAGCTCATCTGCTGCCTTGCTGTGGTGTAGGTGTGTGTGCCGTGGGGGTGAAGAGAGAGGCTGGCAGTGGGGCTTTGGGCTTTTGTTCACAAAATTTATTTTCTGGAAGTGATAGGGATTCCCTGTCCCAAACATCTGGAGGCTTGGCCCAAGGTATGACGGTAGCTGGTTCGATTCCCAGCCTGCAGGACACCCTTACCTGGACCAATCGGGCTGGAAATGAGCAGATTTCTTTAACTCCTCTCCCGGGAGCGTGCTGTCAAAGCCCAGGCTGGACCAAAAGCATCGCTGCGTCCCTTTTGCTCGGGCTCCAAAAACTCAGGGGTGCTCCAAGGGGGGGTCGGACACCGGCCCTTCCCCCTGAGCACTGCCCAGCTCCCTTCTACCCTTTGCTGCTTGCATGCAGCTTTCATAACCGGCCGATTTCCCACCCCACAACTTTCGCCGTGCCCGTCCCACCCAGCACCTCGCACCCTCATCCTGGTCCTGCAGCACCCAGCCAGGGGCTGCCCGTGGGATCCGGAGCAGAGGTTTGCAGGGCTCTGCTGGGCAGGGAAATGCAGTGGGGTGCTGGGAAATGCAGTGGGGTGCTGGGCAGAGCACGCTGACATGATCCCTGCACTGGGAACAGCCTTTAGCTCTTGTGGAATCACCAGCTTGCCTCGCCAGGGTGGATCCAGGGTCCACCACGGTGCTTGGAACCCCTTTCCCACCACCAGCCCCCAACCAAACCCCCATCCCGACAGCAGGTGCCTGCAATGGGATGGATCTGGCCCCCGGGCGACACTGCCAGAGCTCACCTCTGTCACGATACATCCCTCTGCGCCGGGACTGGGACTGATGCACATCCTCGGGATGCAGTGGTCGCTCCCCGGCAGCGCGGGTCTGGCCGATGGAGGATGAGGATGGCTACGCCACGCTGGACTTTGGGTCAAAAGGCAGCACCCTGGGAACACCACCAGCCTGCTGGCAGGTGGCCAGCCATGGTCCAGGGTCACCAAGGACCATCCCAGCTGCTCTGCAAGCACACTCGCATTCCAGCTGGCATCAGATTTTGCATCTCCCTTTCCATAGACTCGTAGAATCATTTTGGTTTTAAGATCATCGAGTCCAACTGCAAACTTGATGCTGCCATGTCTACCGCTAAACCACGGGGGCTTCATCCTGCTCCCTGTCTTCCAGCTCAGGGGGCTGGGCACCCCAAGAACAACTGCTCTTACTATTAAAGACAGAGGCAAAGGCAGCATTAAGTACCTCAGTCTTTGACACTGTGTTCCCCCAGCATCCAATAAAGGATGGAGATTCTCCTTAGCCTGCCTTTTATTGTTAATGTATCTATAGAAACTTTTTTTTTTTTATTGCCTTTTACAGCAGTAGCCAAATTAAGTTCTAGCTGGGCTTTGGCCCTTCTCGTTTCGTCCCTGCATACCCTCACGACATCCCTGTAGTCCTCCTGAGCTGCCTGCCCCTTCTTCCAAAGGTCATAAATTCTCTTTTTTTTTTTTCCCTGAGTTCCAACCAAAACTCTCTGTTCAGCTGGGCCAGTCTTCTTCCCCACCAGCTCATCCTTTGGCACATGGGTTTGCCCTTCAGGACTGCTTCCCGAGGGACAAGAAGTGGTTGGGGGGGGTGTCTTCAAGTGTCAGGACATCCTGGCTGTGCCCTGTCCCTTTGCCCTGTCAGCTTGGGGACCTCTGATCCCTGGGGACGACGTATCCCCAAGATCCCATCCTCACCCATACCCAAAATAAGGGGTTCGGGGTGGGGGGGGTCTGAGGGGCTGTACCCATAGCAGCGTATGGATACTGGGGTGCTGGAGTGGTGATACGCAGCTCTGGGGGGCAGGGGGCCATACCCAGACCTGGGGAGGGGGAACCAGGGGCGAGCCCATCTCTATCCCAAAGGGATTCCAGGACACCCACACCTAACCCTGGGTAGGTGCTGGGGGGGGGGGGGTGCATGAAAATCACCCGTCACGATGCAAAGCGTCTTGCTGAGTCCAGCTTCTCCACTGGATCCAGCATGCCCACGCTCACCCGGTACTGGGGAAGCCCAAAAGTGGGCAGAGCACTCCTCCAGATGTGGTGTGTGTCCCCCACACACATGCTCCAGATGTGACACCATGCCATGCTCCAGCTGTGCTCCCTGCAGAGCCCAAAAGAGACCTGGCAGCGGTGGGATTCGAACCCACGCCCCCGAAGAGACTGGAGCCTTAATCCAGCGCCTTAGACCGCTCGGCCACACTACCCTGCTGGAAAAACTTGGGCTTGTTTTGTGGAACAATAAGAAAAAAATTGGAGAATTCTGCAAAATTCTTAATGGGGATTTTTAAAGGGGGGTTGGGGGTCTCAGCCCTGTCCTGCCACCCCAGGGGTCACACTGCCCCAGTGGAAAAAGTTGGGTTGTTATGCAAAGCAATAAGACAAGAATTTGGGAATGCTGCAAAATTCATAATGGGGTGTTTTAAAGGGGGTTGGGGGATGGGAATGGGGTCTCAGCCCGGGGATCACGCTCAGCTTCTCTTCCCTTTGGGAGCCAAAGGATGGAGCTCTGGGTAGGCAACATGAACAAGGGAGCTTGGGGACTGTTCCCAGATGCCGAGAACATCCTGGGTTTGGTTTCTTCCCCCAATTTTCTGCCCAGCTTCGCTCCCCCAACTTACACAAGCCCTGGCAGCCTTTTTTTTTTTTTTTTTTTAAACAATAAAAAGCCCCTGGGATTTCAAAAGGAAGGATGATGGACATTTATAGAAATTCCTCCCAAACACCCATGGGGTGGGGTTTTTTTCCCAAGTACAGGTGAATTAAAATTGTATTGACATCCCCAGGAAAAAAAAAAAAAGAACAAAAAGAGGTTCATAGGGATAAAAAAAAATCATTATTTTTTGCAGTGGTCCAGTTGTCATCCTTTCTGGGGACATGGAACCACTCTAACCCCAAAATCCCTGAGCTGAGCCCTCCCAGGATTTGGAGATATGGGGATGGGCAGCTGGCTGCCCTCATTCCTGCTCCATGGCTGGGCAGACCATGAGATATTTGGTGTTTCTCCCTCCCTGGGACAAGCCGAGGCTGAAGAAGGGTCTCAGGATGCCAGCAAAGGCCCCACTGTGGGTGCAGAGGTGGGTCTGGTCGGCAGCGGTGTAGAAGGTCGCTTCTCCACCTTTGTAATCCAGGTAGATCCCCCAATCTCCTGGGCTTTGCTCGGGTGGAAAGGGTGATGGGGTGGGAGAGCAGGACCTTGTGCTGGTTGCTGTTCCTCAAGCACATCCTCCAGAAGCCTGCTGGTGGGGAGGGAGGACCCGTCCCCTTCCTCTTCAGTCTCCCCAGACACCCCCACGTCCCACTCGGTGTTGTCCCCCACCTCCACCTCCCAGTAGCGCTGGAGAAACCAGTAGCTGAAACTGTTGATGGACCACCTTACATCCCCCACCACATCATTACCACGCTATAATGACATCACCTGGCCCTTTAGCTGTGCAAACCCCTCTCGAAGCACCGGTGGCGAATTTGCTGAACCCAACCACCACCGCAGCCCCCCCACCCCTCCCACCCCATCCCCACGAGCACCCACAGCTACAAGACCTTGGCAGGGTCTGGTCCTCCTGGCCACAGGAGCAGGCAGCCCCTCGCCCTCCACCTTTCTGGCACGGAAATTGCAGCACCTTGTATTCCTCAGCAGCCTCCCAGAGGGGAACAGCGGCATGGACACGGCGAGCCTGCGACTCAGCACGGCACCGGCACACCGGGGTTCGGTCCTCCCTGCAGAACATCTCCAGGGCTTTCTGGTGCTCTTGGCACTTCTCCTGGGTGGGGGACTTTGCCAGCCGGCTTCCAACCCCTTCTCCATCCATCCATCCTTCCATGCCAGACAGAGCAGGCAGCACCAAGGGCATCGTCCGGCTGTGCCCACACTGTCTCCGGCTGGTGCGAGAGCCGCCGATCCGATGCTTGCACCCCCGTGAAGGTCAGCAGGGTCTTGAAGAGCACAAAGTCATCTCCTGGCATTGCTGAGCTGCCATCGCTCCTCCTGGCAGCTCCATTTCATTTTCTGGGTCAATGTCCAGGAAGGGGGATGATGCCCCACTGCCCTGGGGTCCCTTTTGGACCTCTCCAGGAGCCCACCCGCCACCATGGTGAGGATGCCAAGGATGGGACATACCTGCTCATGGTGCTCCTGACGTCCTGGAGAAGGGAAGGACAGCCGACTCGGTGCCTGGTCCCTACACGGGGAGCACTGGGCAGGGGCGGGGGGGGTGGGTCAGAACCACCCCACAGCGATGCAGGAGCCGCTGGGGCAAACCCCAGAGCCTGTCCCCACCATCCCACAACTCCGACATTCCCCTGATGTTGGGACCTGTGGAAGTTCAGACCCATCACAGCCCTCCCTGGGTGCAGGAAGACCCCAAGGCCACCCCACCCGCGGGCATGTCCCCTCCAGCTCCACGATCACAGGGCTCCAGGTTCTCCAACCCCAGGTTCTCCAGCTTCTGGTTGGGGTGCAGATGGCTCCCCAAGACCATGTTCCCTGGCGCATCCTCACATCCTCCATGTGCACGCTCAACCTTGGATGCAGCTCGGCTTTCTGCCAGCTAAGAGCATCGTCCTGGCTCAGGAGAGCGCCAGGACCAGCTGGAGATGGGGGGTGGAGGAGCCGTGAGGGTTCCCCATCCCATCTCTCTCCCCCAGCTTACCCAACCGCAAGCGACCAAATCACGATCCCGCACTCCCGGAAACCCTGTTCCACTTTATTGCACCTCATTTTAAAGCAGGTACCCACAAACAAGCTGTCACAGCTGAGCCAAATTCTTCACGGTGTATTTTGAAGATGGCAGCGTAAAAATCAGATGGGGGACAGTGAGCACGAGGTGGGGAAATTGGGGAAGGAAATGTGTGTTTGGAAAACGCTGTATCCAATAAAAACAGATGATCCAAATGGACTGAACCTCAGGGGGGACGGAGACCCCTGGGTTTCAGGATGGGCCTTCTCTTGAAATATTTAACTGTTTTTGGAGGTGGGAACCTAAAATGAGGCTTTTTAGTCTCTAAAGGAGGACCTAGATGTTCTCCTCCAGCAGGTTCCTAATGCACAAGCCAAGCCAAGCATTCCCCAAACCCCGCAGCCCTCCATCCCATCGTGGCATCGGCATCTCTGCAGCCACCCCAGGGTCGGGGACTGAGCAGCCACCGCTGTCCCCTGGCACCGTGCCGCGACCCACCACTGCACGCCTGGTCCCGAGAACATCCTCTGCCATCAGGTGTGTTTGGAGGAAGGGTGAAAATTAGGCTGAAATGCATTTCTGGGATGGATGGGACACGGAAGGGGGTATCCATCCGTTCATCCATCCATCCATGGTCATTGAGGTGGGCACCCAAAGGCACCTTGAAGGGGTTGGGCAAACCAAGTCATTGTTTGGGACCCATCAGCAGCTCCTTGCGGAGGTGCGTCCGCAGATGCTTCATAAGGGAAGAGCTGGACATGAAGCACTTGGTGCATTTGGTGCATTTATAAGGTTTCTCCCCAGTGTGGATCCTTTGGTGGATGATGAGGGTGGAGCTGGCCCGAAAGCTCTTCTCGCAGTAAGAGCACTGGTAGGGTTTCTCACCCGTGTGGATACGCTGGTGCCTACGGAGGGTGGTGCTCTCCCGAAAAGCTTTCCCACAGTCGGAGCAGACGTAGGGTCTGGGTCCTATGTGGCTCTTTTGGTGGAGGAGGAGGGCCGAGTGGACGGTGAAGGCGATCCCACAGTTGGAGCACTGGTGGGGTTTCTCTACCAAATGCTTTTTCTGGTGTCGCTTAAAAGATGAGCTTTCAAAGAAAGCTTCCCCGCAGTCGGAGCACGGATAGGGGGGCTGGGCCCTGTGGGTCCTGAGATGGACTACGAAGGCTGAGTTTTTGGGGAAGGTTTCCCCACACTCGGAACACTTATAGGTCCCTTCCTCCACATGTGTCTTGCGATGCTTGCTGAGCGATTTGTTGGCCATGAATCTTTTCCCACAGTCGGGGCACTCGTAGGGTCTCTCCCCAGTGTGTATGCGACGGTGGATGATAAGAGCTGAGTTGGAAGTGAGTTTTTTCCCACAGTCAGGACAGATGAAGAACCCATCTTCCGTGTGGCTCTTGCGATGCTTGTTGAGGGACTTCTTGGCCATGAAGCTTTTCCCGCAGTCTGGGCACTCATAGGGTCTCTCCCCGGTGTGTATCCTCCGGTGGATGATAAGAGCTGAGTTGGAAGTGAGTTTTTTCCCACAGTCGGAGCACCGGTACGCCCCGTTCTCCAGGTGGAGGTGGCGATGTTTTTTGAGAGACTTTGCGGAAGTGAAGCGTTTCTCACAGCTGGGACATTTGTAGGGCTTCTCTTGGCATCGGGTCTTCTGATGGTCCTTGAGGGTGGAGCTGCAGGTGAAACTTCTCCTGCAGTTGGAGCAGGTGAAGGGTTTCTCTTCCAGATGGACCCTCTGATGCCGGTTGAGAGACGAACCACGACTGAAGCTTTTCCCACACTTGCTGCAGGCGTGCTTGTGCTGCCCCAGCTGTATTCTTGAGGGGGTCTTGGTATTAGGCTTTCTCCCATTGTGGCTGGAAGAAGCCGATCTCCTTCCCGAGTGGTTCTTGTGGTGCTCATAGCCCAGGGAGATGCCACCTTTGGGTTTCCTCGCCGACCCACCGTGCAGATCTTCGTCTTCTTCCTGGGAACTGTCCTCCTCCGTCTCGCTCGTCCACCCATCGTCTGCCAGGAAAAGCAAAAAAATATTTAAAAAAAAATAAGAAAGGGAATCCACCTCGACCCCCATCCTGACCATGCCAGGGAGGGAGCTTGAGCAGGGATGGAGAGAAACACCCCAAACCATGACTGATTTCATCCCTCAATCCCGTCCAGCTACGCCAATCCGGAAGAAGCAGCATCCTCTTCCTGCCAGAAGCATTTGGTATCTCTGGCTGCCAATGCCCAAATGGGTCCTCAGACCCCCACCCCCCACCCCCCCACACTCCAGTTACATCAGTTCCAGTATGATCTTGCTTGCTGGAGGCAAGGAGCCATGCCTGGCATCTCCATTTTGGGGTGGAAAACAAGTCCCTTACCTGAGCGAGAGGAGTTGGAGCCGGAGGAGCTCCCGGCATCGCAGCAGCTTCTCCACCATTTCCTTTTCCTTGTCCACAACCTCAAGAGGGGTCTCGCCAGTTGTTCCTCCTCCTCTTCCTCCTCCGAGCTCTGGATGTCAGGGATCCAAACCTCCTCCCCTTGCTCCAGCTGAGCGAGCAGGTCAGGGTTATATACAGGGAAGTCTGCTCAGGTAGACAGTGGTGGATTACTGGGTAGTTAACAACGGTCTGTGATGCCTCGTGACAGGAGACAAGAGGTGTGACCTTAAAACTCATCCCTCTTCAAAAAAGAGAAGGAAAAAAATCCAGGTGCTCAGGTCTCCGAGGAGGGAAGTCCCAGCAGGGTTTGCTGAGGGTATCTACAAGAGCTTTCCAGGTGATGGAGAAGGCATCCCAGAGAATAAAAGGCTTGAACCAGAGAGGAATCAGCCCCGAGATCACTTTTCAAGAAGACAGAAAAGCTCAGAGAGATCAGGAGCAGTTGAGAAAGGCAGAGATTGTCCATCTGGAAGGACTCAGGGAATATCAAGCAGGAGGGAAAGGAAGGTTGGAAAAACCCAGGAGTAAAACCAGGCATAGCTTGGGTGCATCTCGCCCAAGTCACCCGCTCCCTGATTTTACTTTGAGAAAAATCTTTGTGAGGGGCACGGTGGACAAGCCATGCTCCCAAGTTAAGGGGGTCGCATCCTGGTAAGTCAGACACTTGGGTCCATTGACAGTCTACTCCAAGAGCAGGACGTTGGAGAAGGACCAGGTGATGCTCGAGGACCGAGCTGCGCATCAAAGCCTGACTTTTATCCGCTTGTTTATCTTATTTATCCACTTATGCATTTATTTTTTTTAGTGCCCTTCAAGGCTGAATCGTTGCCATTAATTATTTCTTAGCTGAAGCGGCTCAGCGTGCCCAAGGACAGCGCAGTCTTCTCATGGGCATCATCTAGAAAATCAGCGGTAACCTAAAAGGTTAAGCTGAAAAGGTTAAGTACTGATGCTGCCCAGTCCCCAAATTAAATCAGATTAGAAAAGAGCAAGGAGGACCACAGTAAAACAAAAAAAAAGGGAAACCTGTGATACGGTGAGGTCAAGTTCATGTTGATTCACCTTATGATCAAGCAACTCCAAAAGCCACATGAACCACCCACCCAAGTGCCCTAAAAACTCAACTTGAGTCCATCCTGCCCACTCCGCTCCTGGACCCACAACTCGTATCTCATGGCTGGAGGAGACTGGGGGACTTCTCCATACCCTAAAGCGTCCCTTTTCAGGTGGCCAGGAGCTGTCAGGAGAGGGCACTGTGAGCCCAAAGAAGCCGCCAAGCCTCAGCTCCCAGGCAGGACATCCCTCCAGCAGATTCTTTTCACTCATTTAACTCCCGTATTTTAACTCATTTCTGGCAGCTTTACTCACGGCATAGGTGGGAGAAGAGCATCCGCCTGCCCAGGCTGGGATGCTTGGAGCACCTCAACGGGTGTTTGAGGGACTCGGGGTGTTGAGGAGAGCACCCAGTGATCCCACCCATCTCCTGTTGAGGATGGAGGCAGGGCTTAGGTGTTTAAAGGAAGTTCTCAGCTAAGTTTCTTGGACAGTATTAGTGAAAAACACCAAATTAGAAAGCCTCACGCACAGAGTAAGCCAAGGAAGCTCCGTGAGCTGCCTCCCAGAGCAGACCAAGGGAAACCCAACCAGATTTAGGGTTGATCCCACCATTCCCATCACCACGGGCATCACCTTCACCTTTCCCGGTGGCCGCACACGTCATCATCCTTGGGCAAACAAGGTTTATCCCAGGAACTGAGGTGCGAAGAGCAAACGCAAGCGATTACCTTGGGCATCCTCCATGGGATGAACCCCAGAAGCCCCCCACGACTCTCTGACGCAGACGTACGACCCACAGAACATGACAAAATGAGGAGAAAGAGCAGGATTTCTTTTACAAGGAGCCTTGTTGGTCAAAACCAGGAGCTCCTGGGAGAGGCACCCCATGGGCACCGGGAGAGAGGTTGGTGGGGCTGGATGAGTCCTCCTGCCCCCATGGGCCACCGAAAGGCACTGGGGAGGCCACCAAGATGCCCAAAGGACTTGGGGGGGCCGGGGGGACCAAGCTCCCTACCTGCTGGGAGGGGGGGGCGGTGGCCGGAGAGTGGCCACGGCTTCTCAGTGGTGGCAGCGATGGTGACCTCCTGGAGAGCCTCGGGCACCTGGGGGGGAATTCAATGAGTTAAATGGGCAACAGAGTGGCAACATTTTAAAAACTAAAACAAAGTAAGAACCACAATTAAAAAAAAAAAAAAAAGAACAACAACAAAAAAACCCCCAAACCCAAAGTAAGAATCAAAATAAAAAACAGCCAAAATAAAAAAAACCCAAAGAACCAAAATAAAAAAATCACAAAGTCAAAACGAAAAAGAAAAAACCATAAAGAACTAAAATAAAAAAAGAACTGATTAAAAAGCCAAAGTAAGAGCTGAAATAAAAAAACAAAGTAAGAACTAAAAAGAAAAAAATAGTAAGAACTAAAATAAATAGTAAGATCCAAAATTTAAAAAATAAATTATTTTTTTTAAAGTAGGAAATAAAAATTAAAAAACCAAAGAACTAAACCAGAGAAAAATAGTAAGAACTAAAGCAAATAGAACTAAAATTTAAAAGAGGAAATAAAAATTTAAAAAAAAAAGTAAGAAATACAATTTTTAAAAAAAGTCAGATTTTTTTAGAACAATTAAAAAAAAAAGTCAGGTTTTTCTTTAAAAAAACGCAAAGTAAGAAACGAGATTCAGCAAACGCCTTTTTCAGCAGGACACAGACTAAAAGCAGACCCCGGCTGACCGTCCCCCCCCGGGCCGGGACCCCCGCGCCCCGGCTCAGACTGGGCAGACTCCGGGGGCCCGGGTCGTCCCCCCCAGTTTGAGCCCCTTCCAGCCCTACCTGGGCCGGCTCCAGCGCGGCCATGGGGTCTCCCGGGGGGGTCGCGGAGCCCCCCCCCACCCCGCGCACGCCCCGCGGAACCTGCGCGCCCGCCGCTGCCGCCCGCGGGGCGGGGAGGGTCGGCCCGAGCCCACCCCCGGCACCTGGACGGGGGGGCGGGCGGGGATGGAGCCCGCCCCGCGGCTCCCGGCACCCCCCGGGGGAGAACGGGGGGGGGGGGTCCCCCTTTCCGCCGTTCTTCCCCTCACCTTCCTCTTTTTCCTGGTTTTCCCCCTTCTTTCCCTTATTTCCCCTTTTTCCCTGTTTTTTCCCCCTTTTTCCCTGGTTTTCCCCCTTCTTTCCCTTACTTCCCACCTTTTCCCTGTTTTTTCCCCTTTTTCCCTGGTTTTCCCCCTTCTTTCCCTTATTCCTCCCTTATTCCCCCTTTTTCCCTGGTTTTCCCCCTTCTTTCCCTTATTCCTCCCTTATTCCCCCCTTTTCCCTGTTTTTCCCCCTTTTTCCCTGGTTTTCCCCCTTCTTTCCCTTACTTCCCCCTTCTTTCCCTTATTTCCCATTCTTTCCCTGTTTCTCCCCTTCTTTCCCTTATTTCCCCCTTTCCCTGTTTTTTCCCTCATTTCCCCCTTTTTTCCCCTCATTTCGCCCTTCTTTCTCTTATTCCCCCCCTTTTCCCTTATTCCTCCCCTTTTTCCCTTATTCCCCCCATTTTTCCCTTATTTCCCACCTTTTCCCTGTTTTTCCCTTTTTCCCTTATTTCCCCCTTCTTTCCCTTATTCCCCCCTTTTTCCCTTATTTCCCCCACTTTTCCCTGTTTTTGCCCCTTTTTCCCTTATTCCCTCCTCTTTCCCTTATTCCCCCCTTCTTTCTCATATTCCCCCTTCTTTCCCTTACTTCCCCCTTCTTTCCCTAATTCCCCCCTTTCCCCTGTTTTTTGCCCTTCTTTCCCTTATTTCCCCCTTCTTTCCCTTATTCCCCCCCTTTTCCTGGTTTTCCCCCCTTTTTTTCCCTCATTTCCCCCTTCTTTCCCTTATTCCCCTCTTTTTCCCTCATTTCCCCCTTTTCCTTGTTTTTTCCCCTTCTTCCCTGGTTTTCCCCCTTCTTTCCCTTATTCCCCCCTTCTTTCCCTTCTTTCCCCCCTTTCCCTGTTTTTCCCCTTTTTTCCCTTATTCCCCCCTTCTTTCCCTTATTCCCCCTTCTTTCCCTTACTTCCCTCTTCTTTCCCTTATTCCCCTCCTTTTCCCTGTTTTTCCCCCCTTTTCCCTTGTTTTCCCCCTTCTTTCCCTTATTTCCCCTTCTTTCCCTTATTCCCCCTTTTTCCCTGTTTTTCCCCTTTTTTCCCCCTTCTTTCCCTTATTCCTCCCTTATTCGCCCCTTTTCCCTGTTTTTTCACCTTTTTCCCTGGCTTTCCCCCTTCCTTCCCTTACTTCCCCCTTCTTTCCCTTACTTCCCCCTTCTTTCCCTTATTTCCCCCCTTTTCCCTGTTTTTTCCCCCTTTTTTCCCTGGTTTTCCACCTTCTTTCCCTTATTTCTCCCTTCTTTCCCCTATTTTTTCCCCTTTTTTCCCTTATTTCCCCCACTTTTCCCTGTTTCCCCCCCTCTTTCCCTTATTTCCTCCTTTTTTCCCTTATTCCCCCCTTTTCCCTGTTTTTCCCCTTTTTTCCCTAGTTTTCCCCTTCTTTCCCTTATTCCCCCCTTTTCCCTGTTTCTTCCCCCTTTTTCCCTTATTCCCCCCCTTTTCCCTGTTTTTCCCCCTTTTTCCTGGTTTTCCCCCTTTTTTCCCTTATTCCCCTGTTCTTTCCCTTACTTGCCCCCTTTTCACTGTTTTTTCCCCTTTTTTTCCCCTTATTCCCCCTTCTTTCCCTTATTCCCCCCTTTTCCCTGTTTTTTTCCCCTTTTTCCCTGGTTTTCCTGCTTCTTTCCCTTACTTCCCCCTTCTTCCCATCTTCTTCCCCTTTTTCCCTGGTTTTCCACCTTCTTTCCCTTACTTCCCCCTTCTTTCCCTTATTTCCTGTTCTTTCCCTGTTTTTTCCCCTTCTTTCCCCTTCTTTCCCTTATTCCCCCCTTTTCCCTGTTTTTTCCCCTTTTTCCCTTATTCCCCCCTTTTTTCCCTTACCCCCTTTTATCCTTATTCCCCCCTTTTCCCTTATTTCCCTCCCCTTTTTCCTGTTTTCCCCCTTTTTTCTTCCCCCCTTTTTCCCTTATTTGCCCTTATTCCCCCTTTTTCTCCTTTCTTCCCCCTTTTTTACCTCAGTTCCCCCTTTTTCCCCCTTTCCCCTTTTTTCCCTTTTTTCCTCTTTTCCTCCCTTTTTTCCCCCCTTTCCCCCTTTTTCCTTATTTCTCCCTTTTTTCTTTTCCTCTTTTTCCCTTACTCCCCCTTATTCCCTCTTTTTCCCTTATTTCACCCTTTTTCTTCTTTCTTCCCCATTTTTACCTTAGTTCCCCCTTTTTTCTTCTCCCTTTTCCTCTTGTTTCTCCTTTTTTCCTTCCCCCCCTTTTTTCCTTATTTCCCCCTTTTTCCCCCTTTTTTTCCTTCCCCCCATTTTTTTCCTTTATTTTCCTTCCCCACCCCCCCACCCCTTTTTTCTTTTTTTTTTTGTGGCTGCAGTGCCTGAAATTTCCCTTCAAGAATAAGAAATCTGGGGGCTGAGAAACCCCATCTGAGCCCAAAATCCACCCCTGCCCAAGGAGGGAAGAAATAAAAGTTGAGAAACTATTACTTTAGAGCCCCCACCAAAGGGGGGCAGCCTGCCCGGCTTGGGCTATATTGCATTTATTTTAAAGCTAAAATGGGGTTTGGTTGCCACACCTCTGGTCTGACAACAAAAACATCCGAAGTAAAGGAAAAAAGTCTGCTTCTGAAGCAATTTTTCTCTTTCCCTTGGGGTGCTCACTGCAGGGTGGGACATGAAGCAGTTCCAGGCAGCAAAAATTCCCTAAGGAAATTCCTGAAGGAATTTACGCCATGCAAGGAAAAAAAAAAAAGAAATCCTTAAAAAAAATGCATATTTCTGTTCTGCTGTAACTTTTTTTCTCAAAAAAAAAAAATACACATTTCTCAGCTTTGGCTGAAAAAACTTTAGGGCTGCGGAGGCAGATTTTAAACTGCATTGCGGAGTCAAAGGGTTCTCTGGGATTTCTTCCCGCCCCTCTCCGCGTTTTTAGCACCTTCTCCAGCAAGCACCAAGCCCTTTTTTTTTCCTGAAAAAAAAGAAAATCTGGGACAAATGTTTGTCTTGGGGAGATGCGGTTATTTCTTTATCGCCCTTGATGAATGGGAGCCGCAGTTTCCCACCAGCCCCATTTCCTCCCCCACCACCTGAAAAAAAAAGGGCCCATTTTTAGATTTTTATACTCAAATTTAGGAAAAAAACATCCCCCGTGCACTCCCAGAGGTGTAGAAAAGCGTAAAAAACTACAATTATTGGGATGTTGCACAAGTCTGTGTAGATCTATGTATTCCTTAGGTAAAGGTTTAAGCAGATCTTAACCACTTCAAACTGCATAAAATTACTGCAGCTGCAGAAAGACTAAGAGACAAGAATAATATAATAATTAATAATATGTAATAATAAATATCAGTACAATTCCGTAAAATATCATAATGTAATTAAATATTTTTAAATAGGATGATAATATAATAACTTTTCATCATCCTACAGTCTTGTCATCAATAAACCCTTTATTCACCACGTGACAGGGTTTTCCACTTATTTACCCAAAAATTAAACGAAAAAAAAATTCTCTGCGTTGTTTATCTTTCAGAACTCTGCACTTTATTAATTGAATAAATTAATTTACCCAAATAAGCCGGGTGGGACCGGTTGCCCGTGGTCCAGACTGGCCATTTGCATCCTTTTCCAGTAGCAGCTATTTATGGGACATTCCCCCCGCCCCATCCAGCCCTTAGATAATCACTGCATCATGAGCGTGCTCATTAGTCATGCATCCTGATTCGCTGTCTCTAGGTTGGTCTCCCGGATCAAAACTCAGGAGTTGGATGGAGAACCATCAAACCACCAAACCTTCCCTGGTGGAATGAGAGAGGAGAAAAGCAACGAGCAGACCCATGGCCAAGGAGGTCAACCTCAAAGGAGCAAGACAGAAGATGACTTCCCAAGACTGAAAATCAAACCCAATGCCATCCCAGCCTTCTCTGGGGTGGTTTGCAATGTAACACCTCTCCGTAACAGGGCTGGAGACCTTCGTTTGGTGGACAATGTGTCCCGATGGAGACATGTCTCCTTGCTAAAAAGCTTGGGAGATGGAGTCAACGCGCGACCAGGTGCTGCATCTCGTGGGCGGAAAGGACAACCCATCCCATGTCGCTCCCCTCGTCAGCTCCTCTTCTGTCCACGGGTGGAGAGTTGAAGGTGCAAGAGCCCGGCCTGGAGATGCTCATCCCTGGGGAGCCCCGAGCAGCCGAAATGGGGCTTCCCGAAAAATCAAAGCCACCAGGAACGGGGTTTGGGGGAACTGGTTTTTGGGGGTGGGGGTGGGGCTGGAGAAGGGACGTGGTGAAGCAAGAGCCTCCTCATCGGGGTGCAGAGCCCATGGGAGGGTTGGGTTGAGCCTAGGAGAGATGACCCAGGATGGGAAAGGGGGAATCGCCCACCTAAAGGAATTAACACCCGGATAATATGGGTCCAAAAAGGGGGAATTTGAGTGCTGCAGGATGCCCGTTTTCCTCTGTCTTGCTGGAGAAAAGCCCTCCTCTTCCCTGAGGAGGGAAAACAAACAAATCCACCTTATCGCCCCTGCTCTCCAGGACCACCCCGCGGGTGCCAACTACCCTTTCTTCCCGAGATCGCCCATCTGATACATCCCTAATTCACCCATTCAGCTGGAAACTCTCCTGGGGCCCTTCCAGGGCTGAGGGGAGGGGTCTGGGCCTGCTCCCCCCCCAACTCCCCCCTCCAGTCAAGCTAATAAAAGTCTGTAAAAGTCCTCCTGGTTGGATTATTTTCTTTTTTCAGGGGGGAAAAAAATTCACAAGAGCCACAAAGTTGAGGTTATTCCCTTTGTTTTCCAAGCTCTTTACTGTTTTCCTTGCTCAGGTGGGCAATGAACATTGAGATTATTTTTTTTTTTTTTTCTTCCTCCTTTCTGGGGTTATCCCAGTGCTTAATTCCCCTGGGATGGGCGGCTTCCCCCAGACTTAGCCCAGCAGCTTCAGCTCAGCAGATGCCTCAGAAGAAAGGACAGACTGCACCAAGGATGCCTACAACACCCCCTCACCGCCAAAAAAGGATCTTCTCCCCCCACCCCAAGGGGTTGGTTTGGGGCAGAGAGGGGCTGCACACACTCCCTTGGCCATGGCCGGCCCTGCCAGGCTCCCCAGTCTTCAAAAATATCTCAGAAAGCATCTCCCAGTGGGGAAAATCACTTTCCCACCCAACCTGGGCATCTCAAACATCTTGTGGCATCTCCAGACGTCCCACCCTGCACTGCTCGGCCAAGAGGAGCCCTTGGCCCCTTTGGAAGCGGAGGAGATTTCCCACAAGGACCAACCCCAACCTTGCCCATAGCTCTGGTCCATCCAACAGGTCACCAACACGCAGTCAGGGCGGGCGGCCACGGTGAACCTCGGACCCTTCCAAGGCTGGTTGGTGGTCACGCACAGCACCCCAATGGTGACCTCTCCCAACGGCTGCACCCACCTCCTGCCTGCAGCCGGTCCTCTCTTCCCGCCTCCGCTGATTCGGGTCTCGAGGAATCATTTTTGCGGCCAAAGCGAAGATGTGTGTGGAGGAAAACCCTTCCAGAAGCTCCTGCTGCAGGAACATCATGTTTTAACGGTTGCACTTGGGGCACGACCAACCCAAACCGTTAGCGCGGACTGTGTAAAATCCCAGAACACCCAAGACTTTCTTTTGCTGATGGCTTTAAACTCTTTTTTTTTTTTTTTCCCATCCTAGACCTTGTGCCTGCTCCGGCCCCACAGCTTTCACCCACTTCCTCACAACTCTTCCTGATCGCCTCCTTCTTCACTGAAAAGGCCATAAATTTCAGTTTGTCATCCCAGCAGCAGACGGGGCTCAATTGCCCGACTGCTCCCTTCTTATTGCAACAGCCCCTCTAAGCAGAAAGAGACCTTCTGCTGATCTAAATTAATAAAAAAACAGGCATTTTGGCATATTTTCTCACTAGCTCCATGCCCATATTACGTCACAGCTCTTGGGTATCCAGACCAGCTCTGGCTGTCTTGGACACTTAGCAAAAATAGGGAGCATGAACCAGTTGCCCCGAATTCAGCTCGGTTTGGGACATTGGTTGGATTCAGGCACATCCATCGGATTCTTCATGGTTTTTTGGGTGGTTTTCCCATGGGGACACGATGGGTAGAGGTTGCTCCAGGGTGGGCAGCTGGTGGTACCCATGGCCAGCACCTTGGGGCCACGCCAAGATGCTCCACAGGACGGGGTGAGCGTGGCACAGGACAGGGTGGGGATCAGACCCTTAGGTGGGCAAACCCAGATCTTTGCAGGGATTCAGGAGCATCAGGGATGGAGGGAAAGCTGAGAGGAGACTGCCCCATCCTGGAGAACAGGGATGCAGGAAGAGCCCCCACCCCAGGAAGTGAGGATGGGGACAGGGTGCGACATTTAACGCCGAATTCAGCAGCACCTCCCAGTCACCTTTAGCAGATTTCTCCGGACAGAGGAGCTTGGCCTCTTGGTGGACTGAATTTTATCTCCCAACACATCGCGTCGCATCGTCCCATTTCCTGTCCCGGTTGCAAAAGGTCCGTGCCAACACAGCGGGTCAGTCCCGTTGGGCATCCCAACCTGTGATGCAGCATCAGAAACTATCCCAGAGCAAAAAAATACCTTTATTCTGCTGCAGATAAGGCAAATTTAATTCCCTAAGGAGGTTCTTTCAGGCCTCATAGCTCTTATTAACATTTTTACCAGCATAGCAAGACGCTGCAGAGAGATCTTCACCCAACGCATGAGGAAAGCCCTCATAATTATGTCCCTTCCTCCATGCAGAGAAACCCCCTCTCCCACGCACCGGAGCCGGGTTTTGGCTGAGTATTTATTTCAGGATGCACCCATGGGACACAGTAGCCCTTCATGGAGCATCCCATGGGGTATCCAAACTGTGACCCCCCCCGAAGGTAAAAGCCACGCTCCCACCTCCACGGTGGCTTCAGCCCCTTCCCCTCGTTGCAATTTAGGGATGAGCAGGGTTTGCAAGGGGGGGGGGGGGGGGTTACCAGCACCGGGGAGGGAAATTGGGGCTGCGGAGGATCTGCACCCCTGACAACCCCCCCCCCTCAAGCTGAACACCCTCAGCCTCCAGAAAAGGGTCGATGCAGCCAAATGGTTTATTGGGAATATAACCTGGGATGCTCCAACTCCTGAGTGCATCCCAACGCGGGGGGGTGGTGGTGGGTTTTTTTTGGAGGGGGGGTGTCTCTGCGAAAGCCCCAAAGCGTCCCCCGGACCTCAGCACCCCCAGAGCCGCAGGGTTGGGATCAGAGGCAGTTTCTCCCCCCCCCCCCCCCCGCCCCGGATGGGGGGTCCTCACTCCACAGGGGGTAAATCCGCCCTCGGGGATGTTCCTGCCCATTGTGCCCACCAAGGGCCCCATTAACTTCCCAATGGCCCCCCCGGGGCGGTAGCCTTAACCTTAACCCTTTCCTCCCAACCCCAGCCAGGAGGGAAGGAAAACATCATTGCAACAGCAAACGGGGAGGGGAGGGGGGGTGTCACGTCCTCCCCCCAAAGCAGCAGCTTTTACCCCAGAATGAGCCCCAGACGCAGCCCCTGCTCCTGCCCCCAAAATGAGCCCTTCTCTCCCCAAATTAAGCTTAATCTTGGCACAAGGACACACACCTGATGTCACTGGGAAAAATAAAGCTGGAGAAAAGACTAGAAATTTAATTACAAACCCTCCCCCCCCATTTCAAATACATACATATATATATATATATTTCTCACCCAAACAGCTTTATTTGGGCTTCTCCCCTCTGCCCCCTCCTGACACACAGGGATTGTCCCTCTGGTGAAGGAGAAGATGGAGCCAAGGATGAGGATGGAGATGAAGGGAGAAAGAAATAGGGATAGAGGCAGAAATAGGGATGGAGGGAGAAACAGGGATGCCCAGGAGGTTTCCAAGTCCTGAAATGGGGGGGAAAAAGTCTCAATTCTTCCAATTTATAGAGGCAGCAATTTTCTTTTCCCTGCAGCAGCCATCTGTGCTTGACCGTGTGAATCCCCTGCCATGGCCAAGGCTGGAAAGCGGTTTAGCACGACTTCAGGACCAAAAGTTTGAAAGTTCATAGAATATTCTATTTTATTATTTATCCTTTCTAAGTTCATTCTTTTCAGCAAACCATTGGCCAAAAAAAATAATCCCCCAAGTAACTTCAAAACAATCAACCATCTACTTCACACTGGTATTATAATGTGAAATTAAATTGTCTCAAGCACATATGAAAGAGGGTTTAGAATTTATTTTATACAATAGATATTGAAACAGCTTTAAGATTTATTAAGAGCTTTTCCTACACACTGATGTTTCATATTGCTGGAGAGGAGGAGTGAGTTAACAGAGACCAGAGTGAGATTTCCTCAGGAATTGAAGGTCTTCAACATTAATTGCAATGCCTCAAGGTGGGTTCTTGCCCATCCATTTGACAGTTGAAATACCCGATTTAAAAGATAAAGAAATAAAAGCAGTTTTTCTGGCCAAAAGTGGGGGATACCAGCCTGAACCCCAAACATCTCCCCTGCTCCTCGTTGGCAGCCAAAGAAATATCTGCACTCTACCCAGGAGAGCGAGAGCCCTCAACTGGGAGGCAGCAGATTCTGCATTTCTCCTCCCTGAGCCCTGGATTAGACCATTTTCCCTTGATTTTACACCAAAACACAGCTCTGATGCTCCGGTGCAGGGGCGAGACTCTCAGTTCTGGCAGCAGCACTTAAATCCTCCAAGCTCCAGCTTGTAGTAGTTCCTCTTCTCCTGGGGTTTATTGTCCAGGAAAAAAACTTATCCTCATCAGGCTAAAAAAAAAAAAAAAAAAAAAGCAGCCTTTCCTCTTTGTTTTACCTGGTTTTAGCAATTTGGGGAATTTTTTTTTTTTTTTTTTTCTGGGATTCCCTACGGGTTCAGCTGCCTCCTGCCAGTGGGATGCGGAGGGGAGATGGGACCGACCAAGGGCGTTTTGGGGATGGAAGCACCAAAAATGCTTTACCCCAGCTGGGATCCTGCTCCCAGCTCCCTCTCCAGCCCAGTACAACCAGTTTGGTGGGCCAAACGGGGTGCAGTGAGGCAGGAAAGGGTGGCCGGAGGCTAGCGAGTGTCCCTGCAAAAGGAACATTGCAATGCTCAATCAACCTCAACCCCAACTGGGAAATTTTGGGAAAGGTGGGAAAAGGGACCCTCCACCCAGCCAGGCAGCACGAGGAGACCACGTACCCCCACGCACTGGCTGCCTTGGGGTACCGGGGGGGGTCATACCTGGGGTCCCCCCTCCAGGCCCAGTGGTCCCCATTTCGGGTACAGGTTGCAGCACTGGTCGGGTACGGAGGGACACGGGAAGGGGAAAAAAATAACAATGGGAGCCAGCGCAGGCTGCTCCAGGATGATGCTGCCTTTGCCAACATCAACCCAAAATCGCCCCCCCACACCTCCCCAAGGTAATGGTGAGGGCAGGAAAAGACCCCGCTGCCCACCAGCCCTGGGGACAAGGAGTGGGAGGGATGACCCCAGTTTGGGATGACCCCAGTTTGGGATGACCCCAGGAGCAACTGGGAGAGCTGGGAGCCCCCCTGGCTGATGGCAGAGGGCTCAGGGGAGGAGGATGCAGTGGGGGGTAGGAAGGTGCGGATGCAACAGGGCTGGGGGTGGAGGAAGGTGTGATGCCAGAGGGTGTTTTGGGGGAGAAAAGGGGCAGAAAGGGGAAGGCAGGGGTGGGAGAGAGAGCAGAGGAGGGGGGGCAACCACCGCTGAACCCCGCTGCTCCCCCCCCATCACACCCCCAGCCACAAGCCAGGCAAAGGTGGGAGTGCAGAGACCAGCACGCTCCACTGACTTGTTAATTATATTGCTATTACTTGTTAATTGCTATTATATAGCAAATTTAAGAGTATTTTGCTATCTAAGACTACTTTTTCTTCCACTACCCCCCTCAAGACACAAAACACCCTTGCTCCATACCTTGCATGTCTGTAGATATAGATTTTTTTTTTTTTCTTGCAAGCTATTAAATCCCCCCTGTCCATTAAACCCTTTTTACCTAAACCCTCCAATTCCCAAATTTCCCCTCCGAGGCCACCACCCCCCTCCCCAAATTCCCTTGGGAAATCCACCTTGTCCTCTCCCACTTTTTATTTGGCCGGGATTCGGATCTAACCCGGACACGACCCCCCCCAGGAGCCCGGCCAAGGTTTGAAGGAAGGGATTGAGGTCTGATGTGCTAGAGCAGGCAGGAGTCCTTTGGGATGGATCAACAATATCCATATGGATGCTCTTCCAAGGCATCTTGCAAAAGCACTAAAAACCCCCAGACTGAGACTAAATAAAGCCCCTGGACCATGGGCAGGGCTTCCCAAGTGTGTGTGGGGGCTGACCAGGGCTGTTAATTAACTTAATTAATCTCCAGCCCCTTCCCATCTCAGTCGTTCTCTTTCTCAGGGTGGGGAGGGGAAAGAAAAAAAAAAAAAAGCACATTTGTTTGCTCCCATCCCTTCTTGGTTTGGAGGAGATGCATTCCCCCCCGCCCCCCCCCCCCCCGGAAGAGCTTCCTTCTCCAAAGAATTTGAGCAATTCTCACAGGTTTAGTGAGGGGTAGAAAAAGCTTTGAAGCCACCCTGGGATGGAGCTGAGCTTCGTGGTGACCAAGCCAACCTTCCCCGGGAGTGATGGACCAGAGCGGGTTCATGGGTTGGAGCCGTGCTCGGCCATCCTGGCCCATCATAATTAGGAAAAAAACTGGGGTTTTGCAGCAAAACCGAGCGTTTCTGCTGCAATCGATGGGGCAGCTCCTTCTCTCCTGGTTGCTGCACAGTTTTGGGAAAGAGGAGAGGAGTCAGGTGGCTGTTGAGCACTTGGAGAGGACGTCACTGCTGGGTGCTGCATCTTCTCAGGGCAAAGGACCTGAGGTGGTCTCCTGCTCCGAGGGGAATGGTGGGAAAACACCTATCTCTCAGTTTAGAATTTTATTCTGATTTAAAAAAAAAATTAAATTTTTTTTTTAAGTTTTATTTTTTTAGTTTTAAGGGTTTTTTTAAGTTTTTAAAAAGTTTTAAAGAAATAAGTTTAAAAAAAGAAGTTAAAAAAAGTTTAAAAAAATAAATAAATAAACAAGTTTAGAGCTGTGCATTTTTAACAACTGTAAATAAAACCAAAGCTGAGCTGTGCCTGGCGCAGGTGAGGTGAGGGTGATGCTGCTGATGGCGGCATCAAGGGCACCATCGGCCAAGGGACTTGCACCCCGTCAGGACGAGCACCGTTCCTTGTTAACGAAAGAAAATCTCTCCCCAGGTGCATTTTTCTCTTCTGCTCTTTTGTGGGTTTTTTTTACCTTGTTTTGCTCCGCTACTCAGAAAACTCCAATTGTGTCCATGTCTGGCAACTGCCCTTTCCAGGGGTATAAAAGGGGAAGGAGTAAAATGGGATAAAATATCCAAGCAGGTTCCATGCTTCTGTTTCTATTCAGGCTCTGCTTCATTAAAACAAAAGATGGCACTTTGGGGAAAAAAAAAAGACGGGGAAAGGTGCAAAAAAAGGTTTATTTCTGGTGAAAAAAAGACAAGGAAAAGTTCAGTGAAAGGTTTTATTTCTGGTTCTGGCTCCAACTCCTTCACACATCCCAGACGTACCACGCATTAGAGGTACAGCGGCTGCGGTGTGGACAGCAAAGCCATCGGGCGAAATTAGAAGTGTTGCTCCTTGCAGCTGATCCGAAGGACTCAGCCCTCCTAAAAAAGCTCTTTCCCCCCTTTTTTTGCATGGAAAGCAGCCTGGGAGATGCCCAAAAAACCCGACTCTTGCAAAGGCAATACCTGCACTAGGAGGGGAGCAAATGCTTCTCGGTGTGTGCGATACGCCTGGAAGAATAATAATAATGTGCATTAAAAATGTGCATTTAAAAAAAAAATACCTGCTTGGCTTTTTCTTTGTAAATGCAACAGCTTACATTTCTGGAAGCAGAAAGGAAAAAAATTGTGTATATATGTATAAAATACATAAATAAATACATAGCAAAATATATAAAAATATATTTATATGTACTATATGAAATATATAGTACATATATAAATATATACATAATTTTTTTTTTCCTTCTTCTTCTTTTTTTTTTTTCGCTTCCACGCCCAGAGGCTGGCGTGCAGCAGGCTCTACCAACACCCACTCAGCTCTCCAATACGCCGGGAGCCAGGATGGACAGACAGATGGAGAACGTCTGACCTGAAGGAATGTTTTTGCTTTGACCTTTGCACCATGGAGAACGATTAACTCGTAGACTTGATCTTTGCATGACGTGCCCACCAAGTTCCGCTCCACCCTGCCTTCTCCGAAACCATAAAGCATAAAGCGGACGAGGGTTTCGATTTTGAGTGTGGTTGTCTTGGTGAGCTCCCCTTGGCTCTTGGGGGGGGGACACAGGACCGGACCATCGCAGCCCCCCCGGCGATGCTGCCCATATCCCGGCAGGCAGGACCGGTAGGGCAGGGGGCTGGGGGGGTCGGGGGGCGGATGGGGTCCCAGGGGCACAGCCCCCAATGGGGCGATTAGGGGGGACCCCCCCCAGGAGTGGGGATGAAGCTGGGATGGCTGTTGGGTTTTTTTGGGAGGTGGGGGTTGATGGGGTCTTTTATTGTTTTTTTTTAAGACTGCAGCCTGTTAAACCCTGTCCCATGCCATCAGGCATGTGTCATAACCCCCCCCAGGTCGCATCCCCCCAAAAACGTGACCCCTACGTGACAGCATCATCTGGGGTCACCGCACCCCCAGAGCTGTGCGGGACAGTGGACAGCTTTCCCTCTATTTTTGCCCCCAAAACCATCATTTTAACTTGCAGATTTCCCCCTACAGTTGAGGGAGCACCACAAATTGGAAAAAAATCAACTCCCCCCACCCCAAACTCACCCGTTTTTTCCCTCCTTTCCTCCCCGCTTTGCAGGAAGCCCTGAGCCCTTGCAGAGTTGTGACAGCAGTGCCTGGTCTGAGCCAGGGCCACGGGAATTGTGGGACACCAAAATGGGATTTTTTTTTAAAGTTTTTTTTTATCTTGGGTAGGTGGGACAAGGTCCGGGGTGAGGTGGGGGGTCTCCATCCCTGGCCCCATTGTGAGCAGGGCTTGGTCCAGAGATCCCAGTGGTCCCATCCAACCTACGGTTTGGGGTGGGTTTGGGTTTTTTGACTGTTGCCTAGTTCTCCAGCTTTTCCTGATCAGGCTTCACCTAGAAAATCCTCCTCAAAGGGATGTTCTCTGCACCACCGTCAACCTTACATTAATTTAATTGATTTTTCTTTTTTTCCCTCCACCCGTTCATCTTTCTCCAGTGAAGTTGGATGGGAAGATGTTGGTTTCCTCACGCTCCCGCCTCCCTCGCATCACTTCTGTCCCGGCTTGCGTTGTGATTTTCTTCTTTGGCTTTCACGTCCGTCAGCTGGGCTGCAATAAGGATCTCCAGAGCTTCTGCTTCTTCCATGACGTCCATCCATTGTTATATATTCTCACACACACACCCACACCGGTTTGTTAATACGATGCAAAAAGGTGGTTTTTTAAAGCTGGGTGGGATAAATAGCAACATTCTGGTGATTTGAGGGGGAGAAGTGTCCTACCAGGAGGTGAGAGTTTGGGGATCCCCATGGGTGAGGGTCAAGAGCTAGCTCAGTCCTAGACGGTCTAAAAAAATGCCAAGCTCCCTCTTCCAGCACTCCTGTGCCCCCCAAATCCGCCCTTTCTCCCTCCGTACCTTCTCCTCCATCATTTGGCTTCTTCATCTGACAAGAGCATTCCCATCTCGGCACGCTTCCCCTCATCTTCTTGGGGTACATTCCAGATCCACCTGTGGCGGCAGCTGTACGCTGGGTCCTTCCACCTATCACGATGCTCTTTCATGCTTGGTCGGTGATTGCTTCCGGACGTGCCGCAAACCCAACCAGAATCCTTTAAAAAAAACAACAATACAATTATTTGCACAGGCGATGTAGGATCAGGACCACTCGTGCCCATGCATTTTCTCAAGTGTGTCTTCTTCTCACCTGCCGCCCTTTTGCAGCCCGGTTCAGAGTCCTGCGACCCGACCACCCCATCGTTGCCGTTATGGGAGAAGACGTCATGCTGCCCTGCCACCTCTCCCCCAGGCTGAACGCCGAGAACATGGAGGTGAGGTGGTTTCAGACCCACTTCTCCGTCTATGTCCACCTCTACCACAGCGGGCAGGACCACTACTCCTCCCAGATGCCCGAATACCAGGAGAGGACAGAGTTTTTAAAAGAGGGCATCTCTGTTGGGAACACTTCCTTGAGGATCCTCAGGACCAGGCTGAGCGATGAGGGATGGTACCAGCGTCTCATCAAAGATGGGGATTTTTACGAAGAAGCCACGCTGGAGCTGAACGTAGTGGGTAAAAAAAAAAAGGGGGGAGTTGGGGTTGTCCTACAAGATGGACCTCTAGCATGACCCATTTGCCCACTACAACTCAGAAACCCCTCTTGATTTTCCTCTGCTTGATAGCCCAGCTCCTCATGAGCATCTCCTGACCTGCACGGCCTCAGGTCCCTGCAGAATGTCGACTGTCCCATTACCAAACCCCTAAAGTCTCACAAAGACAGCAACGCCATCCTCTAACCCAGGAGAAACCTCCTGGTTCCCCCAGGTCAACCACCTCAGACCACAGCCCTGGCTTCATCTCTAGCTGGCTTGCATCACAGGAGATCACATGGAAGGAGCAGGAGATGACATGGCTGAACCCAAAGATACAACCTTGGGCACCTTGTCCTATGAAGGGTGCAGCCTCCAAATTGTACCAAGGTGGGACACAAGCAGATGTGAACACAGGCACCACCCGTTTTCCAGCTGGAGGACGTTGACCTTGCAGTTGGCCAAGCATCTCCCGAGTCCCAAAGGCAGCACTTTCCTCCCTAAACCCACCAGGTCTCACCTTGCTTAGTCTGCAGGGGGCATGAGCTTCCACCTGGGTGGAGATGGCTTCATCCTGGGGCCTTCCATTTGGCCCGTCCTTCTCTTCAGGAGAGGCCCTGCCAGATGGGTTGCATGATTTCACGGTTGTCCTGTGACTCTGAGGACATCACAGAGGGTAAATAAGTCAGGCTCAGGCTGTCCCCGAAAACCGAAAGTTCACGCAACCTTGGGGTTTATTTGAGGAAGGAGGAAAATAGGAATAAATAACATCAATTCCACTCCAAGCTCAGATGTTTTCCATGAGCCTCTCACCAGTCCTGCCCTACCTTTGCGGCTGCAAGTGGAAAAAGCTTTGAGAAGGTCTTCTCCAGGATGGGCACTCAGTTTGGCTGATGGGGGTTTTTTTTCTTTTTTTTTTTTTGGTCCCAGTTTCAGGTTCCAGCCCCCTCCTCTCCGTGGAGGATTACCAAGACGGGAGAATCCGAGTGGGATGTCGAGCATCTGGCTGGTACCCGAAGCCTGAGATGCTGTGGAGAGATTTCCAGGGCCAGCAGCTCCCGTCCTTCACCGAATCCAGCTCCCAAGACCAGGACGGCTTCTTTGAAGTGGAGAAGTCCATCGTCATTCAAAGAAATGCAAAACAAAATGTGTCCTGTTCCGTCAGGAACACACGGCTTCCCAGGAGAAGGACTTGACCGTTTCTATATCAGGTGATTTACCAACAGAATTAAAGTTTTGGAAGTCATACCCGGAAAATGAGGGTTTTCTTCCCCTAATTCTATGCACCCGATGGTTGTTGGCTGCATCTGAGGAGGCTTCTGGGTGTGGGGGGGTCTGTTGGGTACCTTCAGCTGTGCCGCTCCGTGCATCACAAGTGTGCGATGGAGGAGGAACAGGTTTCTGGTCCCTCAGGGACCAAGTCAGGGATATTCAGAACTGGGGTTTTAGCAGAGAGTTGGTTTCAGCGTAGTTTTCTTAAGAACCATTGCAAAGCAGGGATTTTCTATTAAAATTCTAAACTTTTCTGTTAAAAAGCAACCTCAGGTCTAAATATTTCAATAAAGATGCTCAGAGGAGACTGGTTTTCTACGTATTCCCATCCCGGAACATTAAATGCAAAAATGTTTTAGAATATTTTTGTGGGGATTTCTTTCCAGTTTTGAATTTCCAACAGGCTCACGTTAATAAACTACTTTTATATAAGAGCATAGCACCCCCATGTGTTTATGTATAGCCACATTCACTCCTACACACAACTTATACCTGTAATTGCATCCCAGATTAACGCAATTTGGGGAATTTTTTCTATTCCAGACCCCATTTTCCCAAAGGACTCTCCCTGGATGGCAGCTTTGTTCACGACCCTGGCTGTCTGCTTACCTTCCCTGGTCATCTTCTCTTTTTTTGTCTTACCGGCTACGAGGTGAGGTCAGGATAGAGCAAGAGGGCGTCTGGGCACCCAAGCGGGCACGAGGGCATCTGGGCAATCCAGACCCCACTGAATTGATGCAGACCTGCTCCAAGGAGCACCACCTGCCCCCAGACATTGGAGACTCGCTAGAGCTCTATCCCCTTGAAATATTCCAAAACCAGAACTTTTTAGGGACCGGAAGCATAGTCTCCATCTCCCATAGCTCATGACCTTGACCGGGTTGACCATCAAAACCTTTAAAGCAAACCGTGAGGGTGGGATGCAAAGGAAGAAGAGCTCCAACGTGAGCAAACATCCCCTTTCACACCGAAACCCCCTTCAGCATCAACCAAGCCAAAAAATACCCGGTCTTCAGCTAACGCCTCCAGCACGGGTCACCCTCCCATGACATAGGTGCAGGAGAAAACTTCCTTTAACCCACATGACCTTCTCTGTTCTTTCTTACAGCCCAACACGCCATAGAACTTGGTAAGAGATGCTTTTTTCCCCCTTTTAAAATAGTAAATTTTTTTGGTAGCGAAGGAGGGTCGCGTCTAGCATGTGTGCATCTCCTAAACTTGCTTCCAAAACAGCGGCATTCGCCGAGTAATTTCACACCAAAAAGCAATTTGAAAGAATTACAAGGAGTGGAAAAGGATTGACAAGATTGCATTTAAATTCTGAAAGCACACCAAAACCCCCACAGAATTGGAAAATCCCTATTTTTTTCTTCCTGCTTTTTCCCCTTTTTTAAACCAAGCTCTGCCAGTTATGTTATTGAAGCTGAGCTTCTACACCGTTCTCCATACCCCAGGCTGCTGACAATTTTCCTGTGAGAAAGGAAACTTCCTCTTACACTTATTTCTGCTTTTCCTTTCAGAGAAACGCAATGCCGAAATCCGTAAGTAACGTGGGGTTTTTTTGTCTCTGAGGGAAAATAAGAGCTGCAGACAGATGCTCGGCTTCATCATGGGAGTTCATAAACCAGCAGTGAGCAAGTGGGAAGATTGGGGCCCAAATAACGTGCATGACTTCATCCCAGTTGGCCAACTCGAGTAACCGACCTTAGGGAAGACCAAATCTCTTTATTTTCATATAATAAACCTCTGGGGAGATGGGCTGTGGTTTACGAAGCCCGTCTATAGCACACACATTTGTTGTAGTTTAACTATATTTTTTGGTATAGCTTTCGTGGAGAGCTTGGGTTTGGAGTGCTAAAATTTTGGAATAATAAAAAATAAGCTTCCTGGGTTTTGGAGGACTAAAATTTTGGATTAATAAGAAGCAGCTTCCTTGTTTTCAGAGGAATAAAATTCAGATTTGTATATTTCTCCCCAAAAGCCATCTGAGAAAGCAATAAATCCCCAAATTTTCTTCTTTCCCAAATTAAAAATCACTAGCTTTGAAGGCAACACAGCTAACAAAAAGCGTCACGCACGAGAAGGACCAAGGAAGCCTTTTGCTCTTAGAATAAGGGCACGCCACCCACCAAAATCCCATTTAGGGCAATCAATTTAGCAGGGTTTTTCTCCCCAAAAACCTGCATTGCCTTCCAACATCAACCCACCCCTCCTTTAACTCAGCTTCCAAAGTCCTGGGCAGGAAAAAGAGCAAAAAGGTCCTCGGGTGCCTGGACAAGCTGCCAGCACCACATTAACATTTTCCAGCAATCCCATGTGTTTCTTCCTGCTTTTATTTATGTTTTTTCTTCCCTTCCAGGGGATCGTGACATGGCAATACATAAGTGTTGCTTTGCTTCTTCCACCCTCTAAAAGCCTGGGACAGAGGAGAAGACCTTCCCCCAACATTCTTCATCCAGCTTCTGATGAGGTTGAGCCCAACTTCTTGGTGGCACCAACCCCACAAACTCCTTCCAGCCCATTGAGGTGCCCCAAAATCCCTCCTTCAGGCCAGTTTTACCTCTTATCTGCTTCCCCCGTTTGGGTGGATTTTGGAGGTCTAGCACCGTCAAAGGACGTCTGAACACGCCCTTCGGTTTAGTGCCTACAGAGGGATCGAGGTGTGAGGTTTCAACCCCCAAAAGCACATGCTTTTACTAGTAACATTTATTTTTCTTTTCTTTTTCAGAGAAACACGCTGCAGAACTGCGTAAGTTTGATCCTTGCTCTTACCCCCCCACCACCCCGTGGTCTTCCAAATGGCGCGTGTTTTTTCAGGAGTGGGATGGGTCTTGCTCAGGCTTATTTCCGAGGCCCCACCGACACCAATCGCAAAACACTCCCAGGGTCTAAAAAAATGATGAAGTGGACCAGAAAGGATGCTCAGGTTCCCATTTTGACACATCCGTGTCATAAAATAAATTAAATTTGAGTATATTGAACCAAAGCACGCCTGGGACCAGTCTGCAAGCCCTGGGGACCACCACCCCAAATCACCCCCCGCGTCCCCTCCCCATGGCAGAGGACCCTCTCGCGATCACATCTCTTTGGTTTCAGGGTGGAGAAATGCTGTCATCCCAGTGGAAGAAGGTACCTGGGTCTCGCGCTTTGCCTCTCCGGGGGTCTCTTCCCCTGTGCTGCTGGAGGGGGGGATGGAGAAGTCGAGGGCTGAACCTCCACACCCCAACTGCTCTGGGGCTTTCTGCTTCCTCTGCCCACTAAACAAGCAATTTTGGGGGCTGTTTCTAAAGAGCCGAGGTCTTGACGCCCAGCATGGAAGCCAGTGTTAGAGAAGGGGACAGAGCTGGGACGCTCACAGCCAAACTCTGCTGGGAAGATGGGGAAACTCCTTGCCTCTCCACCCAGGGTGATGCTCTTGGTTCCTACCCAGGAGGTAGACCCGGCTGCTTAATAAGGCTCCTCCGCCTAAATTAATTGAGTTTAAGTCCGTTCTCTGCACCGGCAGAGAGCAGCCCACACCTACACCGCCAGGTCCCTTAGCTCCCAAAACGGGGCAGCCACATCCCAGCTGGCACTTGGCCAACGTGGCCTTCTAGAGGAGGCATCATCCAGGACCACGCTAGAGGTGGTGGGAGGCAGGACCAAGCTCTGGCAGCCCTGAGCACTTGAGGTCCCCCAAAACATTTCTCCGAGGGTAACCAACCTTAGGAGACCCCCAAAAGAGTTGGGGGGGTCTTCAGCTGAGCTCTCCTCCTCCCCCCGCAGAGTACATCACGCTGAATGAGGACACGGCGTACCCCTACCTCATCCTCTCAGCGGGTGGGAAGAGCGTACGGCGTGGAAACACGCAGCAATCCATGCCGGATAACCCCGAGAGATACGCCAGCTACGCCTGTGTCCTGGGCCAGGAGAGATTTGTCTCGGGGAGACACTTCTGGGAGGTGGATGTGGGGATGGAGGAAGGAGGGGTCTGGGCAATGGGGGTGGCTAAAGAGTCTGTGAAGAGGAAGGGTCCGATCGACCCAGGTCCTCAGGATGGGATCTTGGCTCTTTTCCACTCCGGGGACAGGTACTGGGCTTTGACCTCCCCAACCCACACAGCTCTCACCCTCACCCAGACGCCTCGGAGGATCAGGGTTTACCTGGACTTCCAGGGACAGGAGGTAGCCTTCTTCAACGCTGACAACCAACACTTGCTCTTCACCTTCCCGCTGGCCCCGTTGAGTGGGGAGAGGATCCGTCCCTGGTTCCACGTGGGGCTGATGGCCCAACTCCACCTGAAGGAACCTCCTTCGCCTCCGCGTGTCCCCAGCGCAGAGGAGCCTCTTCTCCCTTCTTGCTTCCCCCTGCAGATCCTCCCGGCCCGTGCCCGACAGACAGATGTGACCAAGATGGGCAAAATCCACGCTGCTGTCCACAAGCAAACACCGTCGATGCCCAAGACTCTCTGGGTCGCATCGTGCCGCCGCAGCGTCCCAAGACTCTTCCAGTGAAGCCACAACAGCATCTCGACCCACCTTCCCGCAGGCGTCGCAATACAGTCACCTGTGTTTACAAAAAGATGTTATTTCAATAAAAATTCTCTCCTCAACGCCTGTTGGGTGTTGTTTGAAGGGGAGGAAGGGTCCGCATCATCGGGTGGATCTGGGGTCAAGCCCAGCATTGAGTCGGCAGCTCTGGACGAGCCGTGGGCTGCAGCCCAACCTTGATCGCAGCTCCTACAACGAGGTGGAGCAACCTGGGCCGGGCTTGGGTCATCAGCTGCTCCTAGGTGGGGCTGATGGGAGTCATTACTGCTAATTAGCACCCTCGGGCCTTGGAGTTGCATCTCCTGACCCTTCAGCTGGTGACCCCCGAGCCCTGTAGGCATGTCCAAGGGTTCCACGTCCCACGGACCGACCCCCCACCCACAGCGCGGAGTTTTTCCTTTGGCTTTCAGCCACGCTGACATCGGCAGCAAAGCCCCCACCTGCCCCGGCAGCAGCTTGAAAACCCAAAATCTCACCGATCGCCCCCAAATTTGCAGGCGTTGGAGGGGGGGCACTGGGGGGAACCCCAGCAGGTGCCGGTTCTCCCCTCCTGTCACCCGTTCCTCCACCCAAAGGTGGGTCAAGAAACCCGCCCGTGGGCTGCACCCCCTGCCCCGGGGGGGGTTGCTGAGCCCCTGGGAGATGCTCCTCTCTGAGGGGGGGGGGGATACTCCCCCAGGGATGATGCTCTCTCTTGGGTGCTGCCCCCCCGCCGGGGGGTGCTGCTTTCCCTTGGGTGACGGTCACCCGAGGATGATGCTTTCCTGGGGGATGCTGCTCTCCCAGGGGTGCTGCCCCCCCCGGGGATGATGCCCCCCCCCCCCGAGGATGCTGCTTTCCTGGGGGGTGCTGCCCCCCCCAAGGATGATGCCCCCTCAGGGGTGATACCCCTCCCCGGCTGATTCCCCCCCCCCCCCGCAGACTGATTCTCGCCCCCCGGGGGGGGGAATGTTGGGGGGAGGGGGCTCCCCCCGCCCCCTTTGTGCACGGGGGCAGAGCGGAGGAGCGGGGAATGCTCCGCCGTGTGTCCCCCCCCTTACCCTTCTCGCCCCCCCCCGGGGCGGGCCGGGGGCGGGTCGCAGCCCGTCTGCCTGCGCGGAGCCACAGGAAGGGGCTGGGACAAGGCTGAGCCGCCGCGGTGGGCTGGGGGGGACACACCGACAGGGCCCCCTCCTTCGGCTGCGGGAGGGGCTCACCCCCACAAACATACACCCCCAACGAGCGCGGGGGGCGGGGGGGTGGATGCGCACCCCCCCTCCGCGTGGAAAACCCCTTTTCCTCCCTTTTTTTGGGGGGGGGCGGGGGCGGTTAAAGCTGAAGCTGCGTCAGAAACAAGCGATAAGGAGGTGGGGGGGTGCGGGCAGCGGCGGGCAGGGAAATGCCGGAGGGGTGGGAAATGGTGGGAAGGTCCCGGCGGTCTTGGGGGTTTTAGTTGGGGGGCGGGGGGCATCCACACCCCCCCCACGATGGGTTTGGGGGGGCAGACCCCCGTCGGTGGGGGCTCCATCCGCCCCACGGCGCCCGCGGGCTCCCCTCGTTAGCGGGGCGCCTGTTGAAGGGCGCCCGTTGAAGGGCGGCCGCGAGCGGGGCGGTGACCCCCCCGCCATTGTCCCCCGCAGGTATGGGGTGGACGAGCGAGGAGGAGGAGGAGGAAGAGAAGAACCCCGAGTGGACCCGGGCGAAGGCGGAGGGCAAGGATGAGGAGGCGACGCGGGACGAAGCCGGCGAGAACCAGAGGCCGGCAGGAGAGGGAATCGGGGAGAGACAGGGAGGAAGCGCCGGCCGGGGAAAAGCGGACGGCCCGAGGGAAAGCGAGCCGCGGCCAAAGTCCCGGCCCACGAGGAAGCCCCACGAGTGCGAGGAGTGCGGCCGGGTTTTCAACTGGAGGAACCACCTCGTCCGCCACCGGCGCCTGCACACGGGCGAGAGGCCCTACAAGTGCTCCGTCTGCGGGAAGGGCTTCAACGACGGCTCCCCCCTCCTCATCCACGAGATGCTCCATCGGGGCGAGAAGCCCTACAAGTGCTTGGATTGCGGGAAGAGCTTCAGCCAGAGCTCCCACCTCATCTCCCACCAAGCGGTCCACACCGACGAGAAGCCCTACGTCTGCCCCGACTGCGGCAAGAGCTTTGCCCGGCAGCAGTACCTCCTCATGCACCGCCGGGTCCACACCGGCGAGAGACCCTACGGGTGTCGGGATTGCGGGAAGAGCTTCCGGAAGAGTTCCGACTTGGTCAGGCACAAGACGGTCCACACGGGCGAGAAGCCGTTCAAGTGTCCTGTCTGCGGGAAGGGTTTCACCCAGAACTTCCGCTGTAATGCCCACAAGAAGGTCCACGGCACGGAGAAGGACAACCGGCCGGTGGTTCCGTCCCGTGACGCCCGGCCGAGCGGCCGTCAGACCGCGGCCCCCCCAGGTAACCCAGACTGGCTCAAAGGGCTTCGCTCCATCCCCCTGTTTGGGTCGGTCCTGGAAAATCTGGGTCGAGACGGGTTAGGGCTGCGGTGCGCGTGCCGGCACCCCTGTTTTTCCGGGCGGAGACCCCTAATGTTCACATCTTGGCCCTGTTCTCTACCAGCAGGTGACAGTGGCCACCAGGAGAAGAGTTCCCAGCCTGGAGAACCGAACGGATCCAGCTCGAGGACGGAGAAGGGTGTTGCGCGTTGGGGTCCTGAGAAGGACAAAGTCCTGGAGGAGCGGCCGAGAGCCGAGTCGTGGTCCGGAGACCAAGCCAGGGGCAGGAGCCGTTGGCCTGGGGAGAGGCAGGAGCGGCCGCGTCCCCGTGAGGATATCTCGGAGGACCCCAAGGAGATGGTCTGTGCCGGAGAGCGGGCGTCCGACCACTGGAAAACCTTCAATTGTAGGAACAGCCTGAGCCGACGCCTGTGGCTCGACGCCCAGGAGCGGCCCCACCAGCTCCCAGAACGCGGGGAGAGCTTCAGCCACAGCTCCGACCTCGCGTCCCGCCGGCAGGTCCACCAGCCGGAGAGCCAACCCAACCAACATCCCAGCGCGATGACGAGCCCGGAGCTCTTCCATCGAAACCCGTGCAAGGCCGAGAGGTCCCACCTCTGCTCTGAATGTGGGAAGAGCTTCACTCGGAGGTTCAACCTCAAGCTCCACAAGAAGCTCCACACCGGGGAGAGACCCCACCAGTGCCCCGAGTGTGGCTTGAGCTTCACCAACACCTCCCACCTCATCGTTCACCAGCGGATCCACACCGGGGAGAGACCCTACCGGTGCCACGTGTGCGGGAAGGGCTTCACCATGAGCTCCAAATGCCTGGAACACGAGCGGACCCACACGGGAGAAGCTCCCTACCGATGCTCCGAGTGCGGGAATTGCTACAGGACCAAGGTCTCCTTGGCGTCCCACGCCAAGATGCACGTGGATTAGGAGGGGGCGGAAGGGAGAAAGTCGCGACCCGCTGGCACCGGCGCCCACTCACTTCACCCGAAGATGGGCCACGAGGTCGGGTCGAGCGCCGGCGTCTGTCGGGAGATGATGGCGGACGTCCGTCTCACTTTTCTGGGGGGTGGGGGGGTGGGTTGGCAGGGGGAGAAGGGCTGAAGAGAAACCTCAGGGAGTCCCGGCATGGACAGAACATGTTTTTCATCCCGGCTGAGGGGCCGAGCCAGCGTGCGGGGCGAGGAGCATGTCTTCCTCGTCTTCATCCCTGTCTCCGAGGGATGCCGGTCTTCCTGCTGGAGCCACGAGACGCCCGACGAGGACGTCGCAGAAGGATCACGTCGACCAACTCATCTTCCTCGCCTGTTTTTTTGGGGGGGAGGGGGGCATTTCTGGGCCAAAAAAAAGGCGGATTGGAGTGAGATGCTTCTCTTCCCAGCGTCGGACAGAGATGAAACCTGGCAGGCACGGCAAATTCCAGAAACCTCTGGCACCAGCGAGGGATTGTCCTCTTGCTCCCCGGCAGAAGCTCTACGCCCTCGCGGTAGCGAGCAGAGGGAGGAAGGCTCTTTCTTTGGGGTTTGGGTTTGGGTTTCTTTTTCCCCTCTTTTTCCTTGATTGTTTTACGTATTTTTTACATTTAATAAAAATCCTGAAGAGCATCCGTCTGCATCAGCACGGCTCCTGCACCGGGAAGGAGTTTGAAGCTCTCCGGGTCCTGCCGGGAAGCAGGATGAGGACGAGGATGAGGATGGGGGCAAGGATGAGGATGGTCAGGGCTGGGCAGCAGTCAGGTCTGCAGGCAGGATGCCACGGGCTGAGCTTAACTGGAGCCCTCAGAGCCCCCCCCAGCCCTCAGGACCCCCCCCCACCCCCCGGGACCCCTCCCCAGACACCCCCCACCCTTGGAGCCCCCTCCAAGCCTCCCCCCATAGACCACCCCCCCCATAGAGCCCCCTCACAAACTCTCAGGACCCCCCAGAGCCCCCCCCCATCCCCTGGCGTCCCCCCCCATAGACCCCCATCCCCCAGGACCGGCGGGGACCCCGAGGGGGGGTCCCCAATAATTTGTGGGGGGGGTGCCCAGACGCCTGGGTCCCCCCCAGTGACACACGGAGCACAGAGCAGAGCTTTATTTGGGGGGGGGCCCAGGTAGAAGGTGGCGGGGGGGGCTGTAAGGGGGAGGCAGGGGGGGTGAAGGTGTGGTAGGAGGGGGTGGGGCAGGGCAGGAGGCCCCCCCCAACACCCCCAGCCCCTGGGGGGGCCCCCCTGCCAGTTGCAGAACCAAACCCGGACCACCTTGGAGGGGGGGGCACAGAGGAGGGGGTCCCAGAGACAACCCCCCCCAGGGCTCTGACCCCCTTGTCCAGCCCCCCCTATGTCCTTGTCCAGCCCCAGGCTGGCGGCTGTGGGGGCGATTTCAGGCAGGGGGGGCTTGGGGCTGCAGGGCCCCCCCTTGACACTTGCCCGGTGCTGCATTCTCTGCCAGGCACAGCTGGGGGGGCAGCGGGGGGACCCCCCCTCAACCTGACATACCCCCTGCCCCCAGAACCCCCTGGGCCGCCTGCTCAGCCTGAGCCCCTTGGGACCCCCGTGACGCCCCCCAGCACCCCGTCTCCCCCCCCAGGCCCCTTCATGATCACCCAGCCCCCCCCCCCCCAGTCTCCCAGGACCCCCCCTGGACACCCCCTCCCCAGTCCCTACGGCCCCCCCCAGACCCCCCCTATGACCCCCCAGGACCTCCCAACCCCCCCAGGACCCCCCCATGCTTGGAGGACCCCCACCCCCACCCCTGGGTGCCCCCCCCCAGGCCCCTGCCCAGCACTTAATGGCCCATTTTTTGGCCCGCCCCCCCCCCCCCCAAAATAAAGACACAGGTGCGGGGTCAGGGCGGTTTATTCACCCGGGGGGGTCCCGGGGGTCTCAGTCCTCTTTGCCAGGAACCAGCGTTCTCCTCTCAGCCGGGGGGGGCGGGGGGGTCACTGTGGAAGAAGGGGGGAGCATCGGTGACCTTTGACCTCACCCTGGTCTTGACCCCTGACCCCCCCATGCCGGTGGGTGTGGGCAGGAAGTGGGGATGTGGGTATCCGCACCCCACCTCCCCCCCCCACCCCACTGTGACCCGCCCGGACATGGGTGTCACCCCCCCTGGGGACACAGGACCCCCCCATGGGTCCCAAAGCCCCCACCATGACCCCTGGGTGCCCCCCCATGGGTCCCAGACCCCCCCCATGGCTGCTGGGTGCCCGCCCCGGGGACCCAGCCCCTCCCCATGGGTCCCAGTCCCCCCCCCATGACCCCTGGGTCCCCCCCCAGCGCTCACTCACCTCCGTGCCCCCCCCAGAGGTCCCTGATGACCCCCCAGACCCAGCGCAGCAGGTTTAGCAGACACTGGGCACCCGCACACATCCTGCCTGTGGGGACAGCGTCAGGGGGGGACATGGGGGGATGGACAGAGCCCCCCCCGTCCCCCTCCCCACGGCCCCTCTCCTGTCCCGGCGTCCCCATCCTGTCCCAGTGTCCCCGACCCCATCTCATCCCAGTGTCCCCATCATGTCCCAGTGTCCCCGTCCTGTCCCCACGTCCCTGTCCCACCCCCGTGTCCCCATCCCCACATCCCCGTCCCCGTCCTGTCCCTGTGTCCCCGTCCCATCCCCACATTCCCCATGTCCCCATCCTCTCTCCGTGTCCCCATCCTCTCTCCGTGTCCCCATCTCCGTGTCCCAATCCCCACGTCCCCCCTTGTCCCTGTCCCTGTGTCCCCCTTCCCATCCCCATGTCCCCATCCCCATGTCCCCATCCCTGTGTCCCCATCCCCACATCCCATCCCCACATCCCCACATCCTGTCCCCACATCCCCACATCCCCACATCCCATCCCATCCCCGTGTCCCCGTCCCCTTATCCCCATCCCCGTGTCCCCATCCCAGTGTCCCAATCCCCACGTCCCCCCTTGTCCCCATCCCCATGTCCCCCATCCCATCCTTGTGTCCCCATCCCCGTGTCCCCCCTCCTGTCCCCATGTCCCCGTCCCCATGTCCCTGTCCCCACATCCCCACATTCCATCCCCACATCCCAACATTCCATCCCCATGTCCCCACATCCCGTCCCCATGTCCCCACGTCCCCATCCCCACGTCCCCATCCCCATCCCCGTGTCCCCCCGTCCCCATCCCCACTCACCACAAGGTCCCGTCGGTGCCGTGGGGCCGCGCAGCCGCCCTTAAATCCCCGGGAGGGTGACGGGGGACGGTGACGGGGGACGGTGACAGTGTCGTCACGGGGGCCGCGGAGCCGGTCTGCCCGGTCCCCGGCCGGTCCCAGCCCAGCGTGGGCGGCCGTGGCCTGGGAGGGGACAGGGGGGACACAGGGGACACGGGGCGCGGGGGGCTGGGGGGACACGGGGGACGTGGGAGGGACACAGGGGACGTGGGGACATCGGGGACATCGGGGACATGGGGATGGGGGGCACGGGGGGCGTCAGGGACACCTGGGACACGTGTGGGGACACGTGTGGGGACATGGGGGGGAGGTGGGGGACATAGGGGACACAGGGAAACAGCAGACACATGAAGGACCTGGGGGATGTGGGGACATGTGGGGACATGTGTGGGGACACATGAGGGCCACAGGGATGCAGGCATGTGGGGGACATGGGAATATGGGGACATGGGACACGTGGGGGACATGGGGATGTGGGGACGTGGGGACACAGGGACATGGGGACACATGGGGATGGGGGGACGTGGGGGGACGGGGGACGTGGGGATGGGGGACATGGGGGACACATGAGGGATGTGGGGACATGTGGGGACACGTGTGGGGACCTGAGGGACATGGGGACACGGGGACACATGGGGACACAGGGATGGGGGGACGTAGGGACATGGGGACACAGGAACATGAGACATGTGAGGGACAGGGGGACATGGGGGACACATGAGGGACATGGGGACACGTGAGGGGACATGGGGGAGATGGGGGATGTGGGGACATGGGGAAACACCGGACACATGAAGGACCTGGGGGACATGGGGACACGTGGGGACATGTGGATGTGGGGACATGGGACATGTGAGGGACATAGGGACACAAGGATACAAGGACATGGGGACATGGGGATGCTGGGACGTGGGGACATGCGGGGACACGCGAGAGCCACGGGGATGTGGGGACACGGGGACACGGGAACGTGGGGACGTGGGGGACACGGGGACACGTGGGGATGGGGGGGACGGGGGGACGTGAGGATGAGGGGACATGGGTGAGACAAGGGGAGATGGGGGGACACACAGGAAGGTGGGGGACGTGGGGACATGAGGGACACGGGGAAACACCGGACACGAGGGGCCTGGGGGACGTGGGGACACAGGGATGGGGGGACACGGGGACATGGGAGACACAGGGGTGTGGGGACGTGGGTACATGTGGGGACACGGGGATGTGGGACATGGGACATGTGAGGGACATGGGGACACGAGGGCGGGGGGACGTGGGTGCTGGGGACATGGGGACGTGGGAGACACGGGGACACACGGGAGGAGACGGGGACGTGGGGGAAACACCGGACACACGAGGGGCCTGGGGGGCGTGGGGACACGGGGGGACACAGGGGGACACGGGGGGACACGCGAGGGCCACAGGGATGCAGGGACGGGAACATGGGACAGGCGAGGGACGTGGGGACACACGGGACACGGGGATGTGGGGACCTGGGGGACATGGCGACACACGTGAGAGACACGTGACCTGCGAGGGACACGTGACACGTGGGGGTCCCGCCAGGGACCCGGGTGTCCCCGGCCCCGCCCCTCGACCTTTGCCCCGGCGCGGGGGCGGGTGAGTCACTTCCGCCCGCCGCCTCCGCATCCGGCGGGGCCCGTGGGCGGGGCCTCGGGGTGGGCAGAGCCTAGGGAAAGGCACGGGGCGGGGCCTCGGGAAGGGATGGGCGGGGTTGTGGGCGGGGCGAGGCCGGCGGCCGCGGCGGAAGGGGGCGGGGCGTGCGGCGGCGCGCGCGCTCCTGGCGGGCGGGGGAGGCGCCGCGGCGGCCGCGATGGTGAGAACGGGGGGGGGGGAAATCCCGGGGACCCCCCGACCCCCCCGGGACCCCCCTGAGACCCTCTGACCCCCCCTGTGCCCCCCCCAGCTCTTCTACTCCTTCTTCAAGTCCCTGGTGGGGAAGGACGTGGTGGTGGAGCTGAAGAACGACCTCAGGTGAGGAGCGACACCCCCCCGTGGACACCCCCCCCCCCGCATGGAGACCCCCCCCCGGACCCCCCCCATGGCCCCCCCCTCAGACCTCCCCCGTAGACCCCGCCATGGACCCCCCAGGTCTTCCGTATGGAGCCCCCCCCCCTTCCAGACCCCCCATGGGTCCCCCCGCATAGAGTCCCTCCCTGGACCCCCCCCATGTCTGGGACCCCCCCCCCCATTAACCCCGTTTCTCTCCTCTTCAGCATCTGTGGGACCCTGCACTCGGTGGATCAGGTGAGGGGGGGGAGGCTGGGGGGCCGGGGGGGGTCTGTGGGGCTGGGGGGGGGCAGGGGGAGGGAGCTGGGGGGGGTCTCGGGGGGAGAGGGGGTCTGGAGGGCAGAGGAGATCTGTGGGGCTGGAGGGGGGGGCTCTTGGGGGCATTTATGGGGCTGGGGGGGCACCGGGGGGGGGTCTGTGGGGCCGTGTGTGTGTGTGTGTGTGTGTGTGTATCTCTAACCGCCCCCCCAGTACCTGAACATCAAACTGACGGACATCAGCGTCACCGACCCCGAGAAGTACCCCCACATGGTGAGGGACCCCGCGCGTGTCCCCCCCCGGGCTGGGGGGGGTTATTTGGGGAGGGGGGGGAGTGTCACCTGACCCCCCCCCCCTTCCCCCCCCCAGCTGTCGGTGAAGAACTGCTTCATCCGGGGCTCGGTGGTGCGCTACGTCCAGCTGCCGGCCGACGAGGTGGACACGCAGCTGCTGCAGGACGCAGCGCGCAAGGAGGCCCTGCAGCAGAAACAGTGACCCCGCCATGGGGGGGCACGGCAGGACCCCCCCAATGCCCCGAACCCCGACGTGCGGTCGGGGGACACGCAATAAACCCTACGACCCCCCTGCGCTGGAGTCACGCTTGTGGGGTTTTTTTTGTTGGTTTTTTGGGGGGGGGGGGGGACGGGACACGCGAATTTCTGCCGTTTGGGGTTTTTTGAGGGGGGCGCACCGCCGCGCCGCTGGGGGCGCTGTGCCCTGCGCAGGGCTTTGGGGCCGCGCTCTGTGGTAAAGGGAGCGGGGGAGAGCGGCGCGCATGCGCGGAAGGAAGGGGCGCGGCCGCGCATGCGCCGTCTCGAGCGACGCCCCACGTGTCCGCTCCCGCCGCGGCAGCAGCAGGTAGCGGGGGGGGGGGGGGGGGGGCGGGGCGGCACCGCGACCCCCCGTGACGCCCACCACCCCCCCCCGGCACCGGGACCCCCCCAGCTGGCCTCCCAGTGTTCCCAGTGCCCCCCACCCAGCTCCCGGTGCCCCCCCACACACTGAGGCCCTGGTGACCCGTGACCCCCCCCAGGGCCCTGGTGCCCCCCCAAAACCTCCCGTGACCCCCCTCGTATCCCGTCCCGGCCCCGGGGTCCCCCAAAATTCCCCCCCGGTGTTCCCCCGGCCCCCATTTCCCCCCCAGCACTCCAAAGCCCCCTCCCCGGCCCCCCCCATTTCCCCCCCCAAGCCCCCTCTGACCCCCATCTCTCCCCCCCCGACCCTCATTCCCCCCCCAGCCCCCTCTAGACCCCCATCCTCCCCCATTTCCCCCCCCGACCCCCCCTCTCTCTCTGTCTCCCCCCCCCCCGCAGCCATGTCCCCCCCAGCGCCCCCCCCGCTGCTCTTCGTGCCGTCTCCCCCCGCCGACGCCCCGGCCCGCCGGGTCCTGATCGCCGCCCGCTACGGCCCGCGGCCCCCCCTGCTGCAGCGGCTGCCGGGGGGGACCCTGCCGGGGGGGCTGCGGCCCGGCGCCCCCCTGCCCGCCCTGCGCACACCCGGGGGGGCCCTGCTGGCCGGGCCCGGCCCCGCCGCCATCTTCGTCAGCCCCCCCGCGCTGCTGGGGGGGGACGACCCCCCCCCGCGCCGCCCTGGTGCGCCAGTGGGTCGCCTTCGCCGAGAGCGAGCTGGCGCCGGCGGCCGCCCTCCTGCAGGGGGGGGGGGCGGGAGGTAATGGGGGGGGTCGGGGGGTGGGGGGGGCTGGCGGGGTGAAGAGGCTGGGGGGGTTGGGGCTGGGGGGGTTATTGGGGGGGCTATGGGGGGTGTAGGGGTTATAAGGCTGGGGGGAGCTATGGGGGGGTTATGGCACTGGAGGGAGTATGGGGCTGGGGGGGCTCTGGGGGGTGTAGAGGCTGTGGGGGGGTTATGGGGGTAGCGGGGCTGTGGGGAGGTATGGGGCTGGGGGGGTTACGGGGGGGTTATTGAGCTGGGGGGGCTATGGGGGTGGGGGGGTTATTGGGGTGGGAGGGGCTGTGGGGGGTGTAGAGGCTATGGGAGGCTTGGGGCTGGGAGGTTATGGGGTTGGGGGGGCTGTGGGGGTTGCTGGGGTGGAGCTGGTGGGGCAGGCTGCTGTAGTTGGGGGGCTCGGGGGGGGTGGGGTCTGTGGGGCAGGACAGTGGGGGGATCCATGGGTCCTGGACTCTGGGTCCGTGGGTGCTGTGGGGTCGGGGGGTGCTGTGGATCACAGTCACGGGGATCGGGGGGTGCTGTGGGTCGCGGTCACTGGGCCCCACGGGTGCCCCCCCACCCCCAGGCGCGGAGCCGCGCGGGGGAGGAGCTGCGGCGGGCGCTGCGGGCGCTGGAGTCCCACCTGCGCGACCGGACCTTCCTGGTGGGGGACGACGTCACCCTGGCCGATGTCACCGTCACCTGCGCCCTCCTGCCCCCCTTCCAGCACGTGAGTTGCCCCCCGGCCCCCCACATCTCCCTGGACCCCCCCGCGTCTCTCCATACCCCCCATGTCCCCGTGTCCCCCCACGTCCCCTCCTGTCCATGTCCCCCTGTCCCTGTACACCCCCCCCACGTTGTGTCCCCCCCCGTGCCCACACCGTGTCTCCCCCCCCGCCCAGGTGCTGGACACGGCTGCCCGTGCCCCCTTCCCCAGTGTCACCCGCTGGTTCCTCACCTGCGTCAGCCAGCCCCACTTCCGTGCCGTCCTGGGGGACGTGGGGCTCTGCGGGGAGGAGAGCCCTGCCCCACGGGGTGAGTCGCTGGGGGGGCGCGGGGCTGGGGGGTGTGGGCTATGGGGCTGTGGGGCTCTGCCGGGGTGGGGGGGGCCTCCAGGTGAGTTACTATGGGGCTGGGGGATGTGGGGCTTGGCAAGGGGGTGCCCCCCCACCCGCAGGGTGAGGTTCTGTGGGGCTGGGAGGGTCTGGGGGGGGGGGGGCTGGGGATGGAGATGTCACCCTGCTGTCCCCAGTGGAGCTGGGGCCCATAGGGCAGGACGCCGTGGGGCCAGATGCCGTGGGGCAGGCTGCTGTGGGGCAGGATGCCGTGGGGCAGGCTGCCACCCCCCCAGCCAAGAGCGCGGCGCAGCTGAAGAAAGAGGCGAAAAGAAAGGAGAAACTGGAGAAATTCCAGCAGAAACAGGAGAAGAGCCGCGAGCAGCAGGTGGGCGACCGCGACCCTCGGCGGGGTGGGGAGGGGACACAAGGACGGGACCCCCGCTGGGAGGGCCGCGGGTCGGTGACGATGGTCTCCATGCACAGGCGAAGGCGAAGGCGCCGAAGAAGGAGCGCCGGGACCCCGGGGTGCTGACCTACGACCTGCCCACCCCCCCGGGGGAGAAGAAGGGTGAGGGGGCGATGCGGCGGGGGGGGGACATGGGGGGGACCGGGGGCCGGTCGGCCGCAGTGCTGACCTGTGTCCCTCTGTCCCCTCCTGGGGGTCCCCATGCCCCCCATCCCCACCCTGTCCCTGTTTCTCTGTCCCCGTTCTCGTGTCCACGTTTCCGTCCGTGTTCCCCCCGTGCCCCTGTTGTCCCCATCCCTGCCGTGTCCCCATCCCTGTCCTGTCCCCACCACGTCCCCGTCCCATCCCTGTCCCCACCATCTCCCTGTTCTTGTCCCCCCTGTGTCCCTGTCATCCCTATCCCTCTATGTCCCTGCTGTCCCCGTCCCCACTGTGCCCGTTGTCCCTCTTGCCATCCCTGTCCCCCCCCATGTCCCTCTCGTCCCCATCCCCGCCACGTCCCCATCCCTGTTGTCCCTGTCCGCGCCGTGTCCCCATCCCTGCCATGTCCCTGTTCCTATCCTTGCCCCCTCTCTGTCCCTGTTGTCCCCATCCCTGTCCTGTCCCCATCCATGTCCCCACCATGTCTCCACTGTGCCCGTTGTCCCCATCCCTGTCCCCATCGTGTCCCCACCATGTCCGTGTTGTCCCTGTCTGTGTCTCCGTCCCTGTCCTGTCATCCCTGTCCCCGTCCCCCCGTCGTCGCCGTCTGTGTTTCCACTGTGTCCTTCTCCCTGCCATGTCCCTGTCCCCATCCTTGTGCCCTCTGTGTCCTTCTTGTCCTCATTCCTGCCATGTCCGTGTCCCCATCTCTGTCCCCACTGTGTCCGTGTTGTCCCCATCCGTGTCCCCACTGTGTTCCCATCCCTGCCATGTCCCTGTCCTCATCCCTGTCCCCATTGTCATCTCCATCCCTGCCATGTCCCCGCTGTGTCCCTGTCCTCCCTGTGTCTGTGTCCCTGTTGTTCCTGTCTTGTCATCCCTGTCCCTGTTGTCCCCGTCTGTGTCCCCGCCGTCCCCCCATTGTCCCCGTCCGTGCCCCCACCATGTCCCCATCCCTGTCCTGTCCCCACCATGTCCGTTTTTGTCGCCTCTACGTCCATCCCTGTCGTCCCCATCCCTGCCACGTCCCTGTCGTCCCTGTCCCTGTCCCCACCGTGTCCCCGCCGTCCCCCCATTGTCGTCCCCCCCATGTCCCCCCCGCCGTATCCCCAGACGTGTCGGTGCCGCTGCCGGAGTCGTACAGCCCGCAGTACGTGGAGGCCGCCTGGTACAGCTGGTGGGAGCGGCAGGGCTTCTTCAAACCCGAGTATGGGGTGAGCACGGGGGGCTCTCATGCGACAGGGGGGGGCTCTCGTGCGAGGGTCCCCCGTGGGAGGGTCGTCACGGGAGGGTCTCCGCGCAGAGATCCTCGTGGGAGGGTTCCCTTGCAAGGGTGCACGGGTAAGGTTCCCGTGCGAGGGTCCTCGTGTGAGGTTCTTGGGGGAGGGTCCCCGGGCAGCAGTCCTTGTGCAAAGCCCTCATGGGAGGGTCGTCACGGGAAGGTCTGCGGGCAAGATCCTCATGCGAGGGTCCCTGTGCAAAGACCCTCGTGCAAGGGTTCCCGTGCAAGGGTCCACGTGCGAGGTCCTCGGGCGTGAGTCCCCCTGCCAGGGTTCTCAGGGGCCAGTCCTCGTGCGAGGGTCCTCGTGCAAGGGTCCTCGTGCGAGCCCCGCCCTGCCCCGCCCGCAGCGCTCCAGTGTGGCGGAGCCCAACCCCCGGGGGGTTTTCATGATGTGCGTCCCCCCCCCCAACGTCACCGGCTCCCTCCACCTGGGCCATGCCCTCACCAGTGCCATCCAGGACAGCCTCGCCCGCTGGTGAGCGCAACCCATGCCGGCCCCCCAGCCCCCGTGCCCTCCTCCTGCCCTGCTGCAGGCCCCTGCCCCATGGCGCGGCCCCATGCCCCTGCTGACCCCTCCCCACGGTGCCCCACAAGTCCTGTCTGTGTCCCGTCCCCCCCCCCAGCCCCACAGCGTGCCTCCCAAGCCCTCCCACCCAGCCCCATGGCAAGTCTCCCAGCCCCACGGCATACCCCCAAGTCCCTCCCCAGCCCCATGGTGCATCCCCCAGCCCCACAGCAAGTCCCCCTACCCCACAGCGTGCCCCCCGAGCACCCCCCAGCCCCACGGCACCTCCCCCAGCCCCACGCCATACCCCCAAGTCCCCCCACCCAGCCCCACGGCGAGCTCCCCAGCCCCGTGGCATGCCTCCCAAGTCCCCATCCCCCCTCCCCCAGCCCCATGGCAAGCTCCCCAGCCCCACGGCGTGCCCCACAGGCACCGTATGCGGGGGGCGACAACATTGTGGAACCCGGGCTGCGACCACGCCGGCATCGCCACGCAGGTGGTGGTGGAGCGGCGGCTCTGGCGGCAGCGGGGGCTCACGCGGCACCAGCTCGGCCGTGAGGAATTTCTGCGCGAGGTCTGGCGCTGGAAGGACGAGTGAGTGCTGCCCCACGGACACCCGCGGACACCCCATAGAGACCCATGGCCAGCCCCACAGCACCCCACGGTGCTCCACAGCCCCCTATAGCCGCCCCCAGCCCCATAGTTCCCCCCCCAGCCCCATAGCCGCCCCATAGCTGCCCCCCTCTCCCAGGAAGGGCGACCGCATCTACCAGCAGCTGCGGCGCCTGGGGGCCTCCATGGACTGGGACCGAGCCTGCTTCACCATGGACCCTGTGAGGGGGGGCCGGGGGGCTCCCTGGGGTCGGGGGGGGTCCGAGGGGGGAATGGGGGGGCTGGGGGGTGTATGGAGGCTGGGGGGATCTGGGAGGGTGTGTGGGTTTGGGGTCTGGGGGGCCTGGGGGGGGCATAGGTGCTTGGGGGTGTTCTATAGGGTCTGCGGGTGGGGGGTCTGGGGGGGGCTTTATGGTGGACTGTGGGTTTAGGGGGGACATATGGGGGCTGGGGGCATCTGTGGGGGGTAGGGGGGTCCGAGGGGAGTATGTGGGGTGTGGGGGGGCTGCAGGGGGTTGGGGTGTTTCTATAGGGGCTTGGGGGGGGTGGAGTCTGGAGGGGCTCTCTGGGGGGCTGGAAGGGATCTATGGGGGCTGGGGGTGTGTGTGGAGTCTGGGTGAGTTACAGGGGGGCTATCGGGGGGGTCTGGGGGGTCCCTGGCCCCCCCTCACCCCACGTGTGCCCCCCTAGAAAATGTGCCGGGCTGTGCGAGAGGCTTTTGTGCGGCTGCACGAGTCGGGGCTGATCTACCGCAGCACCCGCCTGGTGCACTGGTCCTGTGCCCTCAACTCCGCCATCTCCGACATCGAGGTGGGCCAGGGGGGCCGGGGGGTCTTTGGGTGCCCACGGCGGGGTTTGGGGGCTGTCTGTGGGGTGGGGGGGGGGTGGTGTGCGGTGACCATGGAGGGGGGTCTCTGGGGTGGGGGGGGTCCGTGGGGTTGGGGGGGTGCTCATGGGGGGGATGTGGGGTGTCACTGGGGGGATCTGGGGGGGGGGTCTGGGGGGTCGAGGGGTGCCTGAAGGGTGTCTATGGGGCTGTGGGGTGTGCATGGGGCAGGGGGGGCACCCGTGGGTCACTGTGGGTCAGAGCCCCCCCTGTCCCCCTCCAGGTGGACAAGAAGGAGCTGGCGGGCCGGACGCTGCTGCGGGTGCCGGGGTACGAGACCCCCATCGAGTTCGGGGTGCTGGTGGCCTTCGCCTACCCGCTGGAGGGAGACGGTGGGTGCGGGGGGAGCTGGGGGGAGTGGGATGGAGGGGGGGGCACCCGTGGGTGGGGGTCGGCCCCATAGCAGGGGGCTGGGGTGCAGTGGGACTGCCCCATAGCAGGGCAATGGGGGAGGGGGGGGGCTGAGTCTGCCTCCCTGCTGACCCCGCCCCCTCCCTGCTGACCCCGCCCCTTCCCCGCTGACCCCACCCCCAGGCGAGGGGGAGGAGCAAGAGGTCGTCGTGGCGACGACGCGCCTGGAGACGATGCTGGGGGACGTGGCTGTGGCCGTGCACCCCGATGACCCCCGCTACCAGGTGGGTGGGGCTTTGGGGGCGGGGCTTCGCAGAGGGGGGCGGTTGGGGCAGGGCTTGCACGGGCAGGGCGGGGTGCTGCCCTGAAGGCAGGGCAGTGGGGATATGGGGAGGCGGGGATTGGTGTTGGGGGGCGTGGCCCGAGCAGGGGTGGGTGTGGCTTGGGGGCATGGCCTGAGGGTGACGTTGCCCCTCCCCCCCAGCACCTGCGGGGTCGCCGTGTGCGACACCCCTTCACAGGGCGGAGCCTGCCTGTGCTGCACGACGCCTTCGTTGACCCCAGCTTTGGCACCGGTGAGGGGGCGGGGCTTCCAGGGGTGGGGTGGTTTTGAATGGGGGTGGGGCTTGGCGTGGGGGTGTGGTTTATAACAGGGTGTGGTTAAGAATGTGCATGTGGTGTAGATTGGGGTGTGGCCAAGAGGGTGTGGCTTAATATGGGTGTGGTTCATGTTGTGGGTGTGGTTTTGCATGTGGGGGTGTGGCCTGGTTTAGGATAGGGCATGGCTAAGAATTGAGGGTGTGGCTTAGTATAGGTGTGGCTTAGTATGGGTGTGGTTTGGGTTTCTCAGTGGTTTACAAGTGGGTTGTGGCTTAGAATGGAGGGTGGCTTCGTGTGGGTGTGGTTTGGGTTGTGGGTGTGATTCACGTGCAGAGGTGTGGCTTAGAATGGGGGCGTGGTTTACAGTGGGGGTGTGGCTCAGAGCAATTTAGAAGGGTCGTGGCCAGGGACAGGGGCATGGTTCAGTACGGGGCACGGCTGGGTGTGGAGGCGTGTCCTGGGATGGGGGTGTATCCCAGGAGGGGGGCTCTCCATGGGGTCGATGGGTGGGTGTGTCAGGGTGGGGTGGCAGCGGGCGTGACCCATGTCTGACCCCACCCCCCCAGGTGCGGTGAAGATCACGCCCGCCCACGACGCCACTGACTTCGAGGTGGGGCAGCGCCACGGGCTGCCCCGCCCCAGCATCATTGGGGAGGACGGGCGACTCATCAACGTGCCCCCCCCCTTCCTGGTGGGGGCTCACGGGGGGGCTGAGGGGGATTTGAGGGGGCTGGGGGGTACCTGGGGGGCCGTGGGGTGACATGGGGGTGTGGGGCTGGGGGCCACATGGGGGGCCGTGCGGGGGGCTGGGGGGATTATGGGGGGGCTGGGGGGGCTACAGGGGGATGTGGGGACGTGTGGGGCCAGGGGCACGGGGGGGCTGTGGGGGCTACAGGGGGCCGTGGGGACACATGGGACCGTGGGGCCGGGGGGCGCACGGGGGGCTGGGGAGCGGTGGGAGTGACCCCCCGTGCCCCCCCCCGTCTCCCCCCAGGGGCTGCCGCGGTTCACGGGGCGAGCGGCCGTGCTGGAGGCGCTGAAGCAGCGGGGGCTGTTCCGGGGGGTCACCGAGAACCCCATGGTGGTCCCCATCTGCAGGTGGGGGCGCCGGGGGGGGGCGGGGGTCACAGCGGGGCGGTTGTGGGTCACCCTGGGTCCCATGGGGTGGCTGTGGGTCACTGTGGGGTGGCTGTGGGTCACCATGGGATGTCTGCGGGTCGCCGTGGGGCAGCCATTGGTCGCTGTGCGGTGTCTGTGGGTTGCTGTGCAGTGGCCGTGTGTCCCATGGGCTGTCTGTGGGTTGCCATGGGGTGTCTGTGGGTCGCTGTGTGGTGGCCATGTGTCCCATGGAGTTTCTCTGGGTCACCGTGGGGTGTTGTGTCTGTGGGTCACCGCGGGGTGTCCGTGGGTCGCCGCGGGGTGACGGCGGGTGCCTGCGCAGCCGGTCGAAGGACGTGGTGGAGCCGCTGCTGAAGCCACAGTGGTACGTGCGGTGCCAGGGGCTGGCGCGGGGGGCGGCCGCCGCCGTCAGGAGGGGGGACCTGCGCCTGCGCCCCCCTGCCCACACCCGCACCTGGTTCCAGTGGATGGATAACATTCGGTGAGCTCCACGGCCCTCGGGGGGGGGGGGTACCCTGCCGCATAACTCCCGCCCCCCAGTGCCAAGGGGAGCCCTGGCCCCCCACCGTGGGGCTGCCCCTGACGTGTGTGTGTGTGTCATGTGTCCCCCCCCAGGGACTGGTGTATCTCCCGGCAGCTCTGGTGGGGCCACCGCATCCCCGCGTACTTCGTCACCGTCGACGACCCCAACGTCCCCCCCGGGGAGGTCAGTGGGGGGCTGCCGTGGGGCTGGGGGCCAGGGGGTTGCCAGAGAGGACCCCTTGCTATGGGGCTGAGGGCCCTGGGGGGGGCTGACGCCGCCGTGGGGCTGACGCCGCCGTGGGTCGCGGCAGGACGGGGACGACCGGTACTGGGTGAGCGGGCGCAGCGAGGAGGAGGCACGGGAGAAAGCGGCCCAGAACTTCGGGGTGACCCCCGAGCGAGTGACCCTGCGCCAAGGTGGGGGGCACTGGGAGGTGTTGGGGGGTGCTGGGAAGTGCCAGGGAGCATTGGGATGCACTGGGAGGGGGGGGTACTGGGAGCCCCTGGGGGGTACTGAGGTGTATTGAGGAGCTCTGGGGGGCACTGGGAGTATTGGGATGCATTGGGGGGAGCACTGGGGGTTACTGGGGGGCACTGGGTTGAACTGGGAAGCATTGGGGGGCACGAGCTTGCTGGGAGGCACTGAGGAGGGGGCGTTGGGATGAACTGGGAAGCACTGGGGGGCACTGGGGCTTGCTGGGAGTGAACTGGGAAGCATTGGGGGCCACCGGGGGTTGCTGGGAGGCACTGGGGTGAACTGGGAAGCATTGGGGGGCACCGGGGGTTGCTGGGAGGCACTGGGGTGAACTGGGAAGCATTGGGGGGCACTGGGGGTTGCTGGGAGGCACTGGGGTGAACTGGGAAGCATTGGGAGGCACCGGGGGTTAGTGGTCAGCACTGGGGGGGCACTGGGGCTCCCCGTAACCCCCCCGCCACAGACGAGGACGTCCTGGACACTTGGTTCTCCTCCGGCCTCTTCCCCTTCTCCATCTTCGGCTGGCCTGAGCCTGTGAGCCTGGGGAGGTGCAAGGGGGGGTGCGGGGGGGTCCTGGGGGTCACCCCCAGCCCTGACCCCCCCCCCGTGCCCCCCCTGACCCCCCAGAGCCAGGACCTGGAGGTTTTCTACCCGGGGACGCTGCTGGAGACCGGCCACGACATCCTCTTCTTCTGGGTGGCCCGGATGGTGATGCTGGGGCTGGCGCTCACCGGGCGGCTGCCCTTCCGTGAGGTGGGACCCCCCCGGACCCCCCCAGGATGCCCACAGCCCCCCGGGGTCCCCCAGGGACCCTCCACAGCCCCCAGGGTCCCCCCAGACCCTTCAGAGAGCTGGGACCCCCCCCCAGACCCCTCAGGGACCCTCTGGACCCCCAGATTTACCAGAAACCCCCCCAGGATCCCCCCAGGATACCCACAGCCCCCCGGGGACCCTCAGGGACCGCCCCGCACCCCCCACAGTCCCCACAGACCCTTCTGAGAGGTGGGACACCCCCAGGCCCCCCAGGGACCCTCTGGACCCCCAGATTTACCAGAAACCCCCCCAGGGGACCCTCGGGGACCCCCCGCACCCTCTGCACCCCCCACGGACCCCCCAGACCCTTCTGAGAGGCGGGACCCCCCCCAGACCCCCCCAGGACCCCCCCAGCCCCTCTGGGACCCTCCTCAGACCCCCCCATAGACCCCCTGAAACCCCCCAGGACCCCCCACAGGAACCCCCAGCCCCCCCCGGGACCCTCCAGACCCCCCCCCAGGACCTCTGTGCCCCCCCCCCCAGGACCTCCCCGTGTCCCCCCCCAGGTTTACCTCCACGCCATCGTCCGGGACGCCCATGGGCGGAAGATGAGCAAATCCCTGGGGAATGTCATCGACCCCCTGGACGTCATCACCGGCATCTCCCTGCAGGTGGGGGGGTCTTGGGGGGTCCTATAGGGGGCTGGGGGGTGTCTGGGGGTCCCAGGAGGGTTTGGTGGGGTCCCAGGGAGGGTTCAGGGTGGGCTGGGGGGCGTCTGGGAGGGTCTTGGGGAGTCTAGGAGGTCCTGGGGGGGCCAGTGGGGAGGTCTTGGGGGGTCTGGAGGGACCCGGGGGGGGTCATGGGGGGTCTGGGAAGGTCTTGGGGAGTTTGGGGGGGTCCCAGCAGGGTCCTGGGGGGGTTGGGGAGGTCTTTGGGGGATATGAGGGGGGTTCAGGGTGGTCTGGAGGGTCCCAGGGGGGTCTGCGGGGATCTTGGGGGGGGTGTTCCAGGGTGACGGAGGAACACGGGGGGGGCTGGGGGGCCGTGGGGGGGGTCCCCACGTGTGTCCATGTTCCCCCCGCCAGGGTCTGCACGAGCAGCTGGAGAACAGCAACCTGGACCCAGCCGAGCTGGAGCGGGCGCGGGAGGGGCAGGTGGGGGCTTGGGGGGGGCTGGGGGGGTCCGGGGGGGGGCTGTGACCCCCCCATGGAGTGACCCCTGCTGCCTCCCCCCACCCCCGCCCCCAGAAACGAGACTTCCCCAACGGGATCCCCGAGTGCGGGACGGACGCCCTGCGCTTCGCCCTTTGCGCCTACACTGCCCAGGGTAGGGACCCCCTGCGGCCCCCCCGGCCCCCCCTGAGCCCCTGTGGCCCCCCCCAACGCTCTATGCCCCCCCCCCAAATACCCCATGCCCCCCCAGACCCCTGTGGTCCCCCCCACCTCCCCACAGACCCCCCCCACCCCATGCCCCCCATCTCCAGCCCCCCCCCAGCTCCCCCCGTGTCCCCCCCACCACATCCCCCCCATGTCCCCTGACCCCCCCGTGCCCCCCCCAGGCCGCGACATCAACCTGGACGTGGGGCGCGTCCTGGGGTACCGGCACTTCTGCAACAAGGTGTGGAACGGGGCGCGCTTCGTCCTGCGGGCGCTGGGGCCCGACTACCGCCCCCCACCCGACCTGCAGGTACCCCCACTTGTGGGGCTGGGACCCCCACTTATGGGGCTGGGAACCCTGGCTGGGCGGACTGAGACCCCCCTGTGTGAGGCTGGGACCCCCACCCGTAGGGGTGGGACCCCCAATTGTGGATTTGGGACCCCCACTTATGGGGCTGGAAACCTCTCCCTGGGGCTGAGACCCCACCCTTGAGACCCCCCCACCCCCAGGAACCCCTGACCGCCCCCTCCAACCCTGGGGCAGGGACCCCGCTGTGGGGCTGGGACCCCCAGGACCCCCCCTCCCTGGTCTGAGCCTCTACCCCTGGGACTCCCCCCCATGGGGACCCCCCTCAGGTGTGAGACCCCCACCTTGTGCCCCCCCCCGCCTCGGGACCCCCAGCACCCCCCCCAGTGCTACCCCAGGTCCTCAGAGACCCCCGGGACCCCCGCCCATGGGGACCCCCCCCCCCCCCTCGTGGGACCCCCCCCACCCCGACCCCCTCTTTCCCCCCCAGTGCCGTGGCCGGGCAGGGCTGGGGGAGCGCTGGGTGCTGAGCCGGCTCAGCCGGGCGGTGGGGGTCTGCGGGGGGGCCCTGGGGGGCTTCGACTTCCCCGCGGCCACCTCGGCCGTCCACGGCTTCTGGCTGTACGAGCTCTGCGACGTCTACCTGGTACGGGGGGGGGCGCGGGGGGGTTATTGGGGACATGGGGGGGGACAGGGGCATGGGGGACACAGGGGGGTGCGAGGTTATGGGGGGGCGTGGGGGGGGACAGGGACCTGGGGCACAGGGGGGGATGTGGGGGGGACGTGGAGGTGATGGGGGGCGCAGTGGGGGGAGAGGGGATGGGGGGGTTTGGGGGGTTATGGAGGCATGGGGGGGGGACACCGGGGGATGTGGGGGCATGGGGGGGCTATAAAGGACATGGGGGGGATGGGGGGGCAGGGGACACGGGGGGATATTGGGGACATGGGGGGACATGGAGGAGATGGGGGGAATGGTGGGGGGAAAGGGCATGGGGGGGCATGGGGGGGTTGGGGGGGATGCAGGGGGGTGTGGGGACATAGGGGGGGCTATAAAGGACATGGAGGGGCATGGGGACACATGGGGGGGACACGGGACTGAGGGGGTTATTGGGGCCGCGGGGGGGGTTGGGTGGACAGGGGCTGCGGGGGGATGTGGGGGAGACGCGGGGGGGCCCTTGGGGAGAGGAGGGGGGGGACACACAACACGGGGGGGCCGATGACAGCAGCCCCCCCCCGCCCCCCCAGGAGTGCGTGAAGCCGGTGCTGGCCCGAGCGGCGTCCGCCCAGTCGGGGCGCGCAGGCGGGGGGGGGTCGGCCCGCCCGCCCCCCCAAACCGCCGAGGAGGACAGGGACGAGGAGGAGGGTGGTGATGAGGAGGACGCGGGGGACGTGGGGGACGCGCTGGCGGCGCGGGACGCGCTGTTCACCTGCGTGGACGCGGGGCTGCGGCTGCTGGCCCCCTTCATGCCGTTCCTCAGCGAGGAGCTCTGGCAGCGCCTGCCCCCCCGGCAGCCCCCCCGCGCCACCCCCAGCCTCTGCGTCTGCCCCTACCCTGAGGCCAGCGAGGTGGGGGGGGGGATTTGGGGGGGGGGCTGAGGGAGGGTTTGGGGGGTCTGGGAGCTGAGATAGGGGGGTTTGGGGGGGGCTGAGGGGAGGGTTTGGGGAGGTCTGGGAGTTGGGGAGGGGGGATTTGGGGGGGTTGGGGGACCTGAGGGACATCTGGGGGGGTCTGAGAGCTGGGGAGGGGGGATTTGGGGGGGCTGGGGGTTGCTGGGGGGGCAGCTGGGGGTTCCGAAGGGTGGGGGAATTCTGGGGGGGCTTTGGGGAGAGGGTGGGTCCCAAGGGCAGCACTAGGGGCCAGGGGGATTTGGGGGGGGCTGCAGGGCCTGGGGGGGTCCGGGACGCTCGAGTGATCCGGGGATTGGGAGGATTGGGGGTCCGGGGGGGCCCCAGGCTCACCCCCCGCGCCCCCCAGTACTGCTGGCAGGACGAGGAGGCCGAGGCCACCATGGAGTTCGTGCTGAGCATCGTCCGCGCCCTGCGCAGCCTCCGCGCCCACCACGGGCTCACGCGCAGCCGCCCCCCCTGTACGGGACGGGATGGGGGTCCTGGGGGGGCTGAGGGGAGTCTAGAGGGGGACGGGGGTCCTGGGGTGTCCTGGGGGGATTCCTGGGGGGTCTAGGGGGGTTCGGGGGGGGGGCCTGGGGGCGGTAAGGGGGGCTGGGGGGGGGCTGGGGGGGGGCAAGGGGGGGCTCAAGGGGGGCCTGGGGGACTGAGGGGAGTCTAGGCTGTTTCAGGGGCGGCTGGGGGTCCTGGGGGGGCCGGGGAGGTCTGGGGGGGTGGACTGGGGTGGTCCAGGGGGGCGAGGGGGGACTGGGGGGCTTCCTAGGGGGGCCGGAGGGGGATCTGGGGTGCTCAAGGGGGTCTAGAGGGGTTTAAGGGGGCGCAGGGGGGTGAGGAGGAGCCAGGGGGTCCTGAGAGGCCCCAAGGGGCTTGGGGAGCGCTGGGGGGGGTCGTTGGGGGGGCCTGGGAGGGGCTGGGTAGTGGGGGGGGGGGGCCTGAGGACCCCTCCCCCCTCCCAGCCAGCCCAAGGCCCCCCATAAGTGGGGGGGGCAGGTAGGGGTCGGGGGTCCGTGCCCCCCTCTAAATCCTCCCCCCCCCCCCCCAGGTTTCCTGCAGTGCCCCGACGCCGAGTGGGCGGAGCGAGCAGGGCTGGGCCGGGCCCAAATCCGGGCGCTGGGGGGGGTGGGGGCCGTGCGGGTGCTGGGGGGGGGCGAAGGGGACGAGCCCCCCCCCGGCTGCGCCGTCGCTGTCGCCTCCGACCGCTGCACCGTCTACCTGCTGCTCAAGGTGGGGGCCGGGGGGGGGGAAGGGGGCACCCCCGGGTGGTGACGTCACTCCCTGGGCAGTGATGTCACTCCCCGGGTGGTGGCGTCACTCTGAGGGGGTGTTGTTCCTCTCTCTCCCCCCCCCCATGCAGGGCGTGGTGGATGCCCCCAAAGAACTGGCCAAACTGGGGGGCCGGCGGGAGGAACTGGTGCGGGGGCTGGAGCGGCTGCGGCAGCGCCGGGGGGGTCCCGAGTACCGGGAGAAGGTGCCCCCCCCCGTGCAGGAGGCCGAGGCCGCCAAGGTACTGCGGGGGATGGGAGGGGTGTCGGATTTTGGGGGGGGTGCTGGGAAAGAGGGGGGTCTCTGTGTGCTGCCTCTTGCTCGTGGAATGGTGGGGGGGCCGGGGGTTTTGGGGGGGGTTGGGAGGGTCAGGGGTTTTGGGGGGGGTCACAGCCTGTGGGCCCCCCCCCCCAGCTGGCACAGTTGGAGGCGGAGCTGCAGAAGGTGCTGGAAGCTGAGGAGCTGATGAGGAAGATGCTGTGACCCCACCCCCCCGACACCCCTCCCCCACCTCGGCCCCTCCCCCCGGGACCCCCCCAGCATTAAAGGAGTTTGGCTGAGTCGGTGTTAATGGCTTTAATTGCGGGGGGACCGCGCCCCCCCCCGCACGGGGTCGGGAGGGCGTGGCCACTCGAAGCCCCGCCCCCCGGCAGACCGCCCTGGCCCCGGCGAAATCGTCTCCGCCCCGTGGGCGTGGCCACCAGCGGGAAGGGGCTGGGGCGGGGCTTTTTTCCCAGCTCCGCCCCCTCGCCGCGCAGACAATGGGGGCGCGCGGGTGGGCGGAGCTCAGCGCCGCCCGCGGGGGCTGCCGGGAGCGGGGCGGACTCAGCCCGGCCCGGCCGGAGCGGTGCGGGAGGACCTGGGGGGGGGGGGAGAAATCCCGGGATTTGGGGGGTCCCGGCGGGGGTGCGGGTCCCCGGGGGGGGGGGCGGGCCCAGAGGGGCTCCGGGGCTGGGCGGGGGGTGATGATCGCGACCCCCACCCCGACCTGTTGCCGCCTGGGGGGGGTCCAGGCGGGTCCGGGCCCCCCCAACCGCCCCCCCCGGACCCCAAACTGCCCCGCGGACCGCCCAGGGCCCCCACAGCTTTCCCGATAACACCAATTAACCCTGGCCCCAATTAACCTCCCCCTTCCTGGGGTAACGGGGGGGGGTCAGACTGACCCGCGGGGTCGGGCGGGGCCGTCACACACACCCCCCCCCCGCTAATTAGCGCTAATGAACCTCTTGCTGACAGCTCTCGCAGCGCCCTGAGGCCGAAGGCTGCTCCTCCTCCTCCTCGCAGGGCTCGACCCCGGCGGTGAGACCCCCCCGAAAGAGCCCCCCCCACCCCAGAGAATCCCCCCCGGACCCCCCCATGGGGGGGTGAGCGGGGGTCCCCGCTGGGCTCGGGGGGGCGGGCGATGGCGGGGGGCTTCGGGCGCTACACCCACGCCGTGGTGCGGGCGCTGCCCCCCGCCCTGGGGGGGGGCGAGGAGGAGGAGGAGGGGGGGGGCGAGGAGGGGGGCCCGGGCCCGGGCCCGGGGTCCCCCCCGCTGGACCTGGCCAAGGCCCACCGGCAGCTGGGGGTCTACGCCGGGATCCTGCGGCAGAAGCTGGGGCTGCAGGTGGTGGAGCTGCCCCCCGCCCCGGGGGGGCTGCGGGCGCTGCTGCTGGAGGACCTGGCCGTGGTGCAGGGGGACACGGCGCTGCTCACCCGGCCCTGGCGGCCCACCCGCCGCCACGAGGTAACCGCGACCCCCCGGCCTTTGGGGGACCCCCCCGGCCTTTGGGGGGGGGCCACAGACCTGGGTTCCCTTAGTGGGGGGGTCCCGGATGCCGGGGGTCCCCACAGACCCCAATGTCTGAGTCGTTTTGGGGTGGGGGGCACTGGAAGTGAGGGGGGGTCTGGATGCCCGGGTTCCTTTGGGGGGGGTCCTGAACCCCGGGAGCGGGGGGGGAGGGGTGTCCTGGATGACGGGGGTCCCCATGGCCCCGGGGGTTTGGGTCCTTTTGGGGTGGGGGGGTCCTGGGGGGGCAGACACCTGGGTCCCTGGATCTCCTTGGGGGGGGGTGGTTCCAGACACCTGGGTCCTTGGGAGAGTGGGGGGATGGGGCGGGGGGGGGCTGTGAGGGGAGCAGGGGGGTGTGGGGGCCGATGTCACCCCCCCCGCCGTGTGTCGTGTCCCCCCCCCCCAGCTGAGCAGCGTCCGGGCGGTGCTGGAGGAGCTGAAGCTGCGGGTGGTGACGGTGACGGACGAAGGGGCGACGCTGGACGGCAGCGACGTTCTCTTCACCGGTGAGTTTTGGGGGGGGGGGACGGGACACCCCCGGGACCCCCCTCCACCCCAGGGGACCCCTGGTGTCCGGCCAGGGGGTACCAGCCTCCCTCCCCACCCCAGGCCGTGAGTTCTTTGTGGGGATCTCCCCCTGGACCAACCACCGTGGGGCCGAGGCCGTGGCTGACACCTTCAGGGTAAGTCGGGGCACCCCCCCCCCCCCGCCCAGAATAATTTTGGGGGGCCAGGACCCCCCTGACCCCCCCCCGGCTTGCCCCCTGCCAGGATTTCACCGTCTCGACGGTGCCGGTGGGGGGTGGGGGGCACCTGAAGAGCTTCTGCAGCATGGCCGCCCCCGACACCATCGCCATCGGCAGCAGCGAGGCCGCCCGCCGCGCCATGAAGGTGGGGGGGGTCCCCGAATTTGGGGGAGGGTGTCCCCGGGTCTGGGGGGAGGGTCCCAACTTGGAGGGGGTGTCAGGAGAGATGGTTTTGGGGGGTCTGGGGAGGAGGGAGGCAGGATTTAGGAATCTGGGGGTGGTTTGGGGGGTTTTGGGGTGACACCGTTCCCCACCCCCAGGCAATGGAGCAGCTCTCAGATCATGCCTATGGGCGCCTGTCGGTGCCGGACGATCCGGCCGGGAATTGCCTCTTCGCCCGCCTGGGGGGGGCAGCTGGGGGGGTCCTGGTGCATCGAAGCCCTGAGGAGTTCCCGAGCAGCCTGCAGGTGGGCGGAGCTTGGGGAGGGGAGCAGGGCTTGGGGAGGGGGGCCTGGGTGTTCCCTGGTGCAGATGGGGTGGGCGGGGCTTCAGGGGAAAGGGGCGTGGCTTAGAAGTGGGCAGGTCTCAGGGAGAGGGGGTGGGGCTTGGGAGGGGGGCCCTGGGTGTTCCCTGGTGGTTGTAGGGTGGAGATGGGGATGGCCAGGGCTTCAGAGGAAAGGGGCTGGGGCCTGGCTGCTATAAGAGGGTGGAGTTTAGTGGTGGGTGGGACTTCAGCATAAAGGAGGAGGGGCCTGGCTGCTATAAGGGGTGGAGTTTAGTGGTGGGCAGGGCTTCAGGGGAAGGGGTGGGAGTGAAGGACTACAGGAGGTGTGGCTAAGAGTGGGTGTGGCCAGGGAGATGTGGGTCCTTGCTGTGGGGCCATAGAAGGGGTGTGGCTTTGTGGGGGCATGGCCTCTGCTGGGAAGGGTGGGGGCAGGGCTCTGAGTGGGTGGAGCCAGAAGCCAAAGGGTGTGTGGGTGGAGCAGCTCTATAGAAGTGGAAATGGGTGGGGCATGGGTGTGGCTGAGTGAGGGTGTGTCCTGACCTGGCCCCACCCCCACAGCCCTTCCAGAAGGTTCCTGGGGTCACCCTGGTGCCGGCTGCCCTGAGCGAAGCTGCCAAAGTGGGCGGAGCCCTGAGCTCCTGCTGCCTCCTCCTCAACCGACGGCCCGACGCCTGACCCTGCCCCACCACGCCCTAACCCGGACTCCCAGCAGTGGGGGGGGGGGTGATGGGACCTACCAAAATGTCTCCTCTCCCCCAAACTGGTGCTGACCGGGCTGGGTGACACCGGCTGGTCTTTTTTTGCGGGGGGGGGGGGGGGTATGGGGTGTAGTGTAGTTGGAGGAGGGGCACATGTAACTGCCGCCCCTCCCCCCACCCCGTTATTTTTAGCTTCGCTCGTTATTAAAAAACCTGAACGATGCTAGTGGTCACTTCCCTCCCCCCCACAATTAATGACACAGTAGCTACAAAACCCCCCCAGGACTTTTAATTAGGGGGTGTTGGGGGGGGGAAGGGGTGATGTGCGGCGTGCGGGGGAGGGGGGCACGTGGGGGAGGGGCGGTGGGGGAGGGGTCACAGGCTCCAGGGGAGGTGGAAGGCCTGGGGAGGGAGGGGGGTGCAGTGGGTCGCCTCGAAGTTCTGCAGGTGCTTCTGGGCCTGGGGGGAGGGGAAAAAAGGGGGGGGAGGGGCGTCAGGGGACTCACGTGTCCAGGCCCCCCCCCCCCCAAAAAAGGGGCACGTGGGGAGGGGGAGGGGTCTCACCAGGAAGAGTGCGAGCTGCCGCCGTCCCTCGGCCGCCATGTCCTCGCCTGGGGGAGGGGGGCAAAGGGTTGAAGGGGAGGGGCCAAGCCTGGCCACACCCCCTCCTCCAGCCACACCCAGTCCCTCATTGGTTTATGGCTGCCCAATACCATCCTAGCTCTCCTATTGGGTGGCCTCAAGAGGAAGATCTCCCATTGGCCACCCCATACACCCCTCTGCGCTCATTGGCTGCCCCATGTGCCCCCCCCAACACCCCATTGGCCACCCCACAGACACCCCCCCATTGGCTGCTTCCTGTGCTTCCTGCTCCCTATTGGCTGCCCTATACATCCCCAGCTCCCCATTGGCCGCCCCCCACCCTGCGCACAACACCCCATTGGCCACCACCCACAGATCCCCATTGGCCACCTGGCACCCCATTGGCCACCTCATATGCTCCCTTCTCCCTATTGGCTGCCCCATATTTCCCACAGACCCCCATTGGCCGCTGCCCCACCCGCAGCTCCCCATTGGCCACAACTCACACCCACAGCTCCCCATTGGCCACCCCCCACGCCCACAGCACCCCATTGGTCACTGCCCCCAGCACCCCATTGGCCACCGCCCCCACCCCCAGCTCCCCATTGGCCACCACCAGCCCCGCCCGCAGCCCCCCAGCTCACCCAGGCTCCAGGGGAAGGGGGGGTCGCGGTCTCCGGCGAAG